>NC_081760.1:41285366-41312866 GCF_963082965.1 Carassius carassius
AAGCAGAGAGACAGACGTCAGGAGACGGGCTGAGCCGAAGCAGAGAGACAGACGTCAGGAGACGAGCTGAGCCGAAGCAGAGAGACAGACGTCAGGAGACGAGCTGAGCCGAAGCAGAGAGACAGACGTCAGGAGACGAGCTGAGCCGAAGCAGAGAGACAGACGTCAGGAGACGAGCTGAGCCAAAGCAGAGAGACAGACGTCAGGAGATGAGCTGAGCCAAAGCAGAGAGACAGACGTCAGGAGACGAGCTGAGCCGAGGCAGAGAGACAGACGTCAGGAGACATGATGAGCCGAAGCAGAGAGACGTCAGGAGACAAGCTGAGCCAAAGCAGAGAGACAGACATCAGGAGACGAGCTGAGCCAAAGCAGAGAGACAGACATCAGGAGACGAGCTGAGCCAAAGCAGAGAGACAGACGTCAGGAGACGAGCTGAGCCAAAGCAGAGAGACAGACGTCAGAAGACGAGCTGAGCCAAAGCAGAGAGACAGACGTCAGGAGACGAGCTGAGCCAAAGCAGAGAGACAGACGTCAGGAGACGAGCTGAGCCAAAGCAGAGAGACAGACATCAGGAGACGAGCTGAGCCAAAGCAGAGAGACAGACGTCAGGAGACTAGCTGAGCCAAAGCAGAGAGACAGACATCAGGAGACGAGCTGAGCCGAAGCAGAGAGACAGACGTCAGGAGACGAGCTTAGCCGAAGCAGAGAGAAGTCAGGAGACGAGCTGAGCCAAAGCAGAGAGACAGATGTCAGGAGACGAGCTGAGCCAAAGCAGAGATACAGACGTCAGGAGACGAGCTGAGCCAAAGCAGAGAGACAGACATCAGGAGACGAGCTGAGCCGAAGCAGAGAGACAGACGTCAGGAGACGAGCTGAGCCAAAGCAGAGAGACAGACGTCAGGAGATGAGCTGAGCCAAAGCAGAGAGACAGACATCAGGAGACGAGCTGAGCCAAAGCAGAGAGACAGACGTCAGGAGACGAGCTGAGCCAAAGCAGAGAGACAGACATCAGGAGACGAGCTGAGCCAAAGCAGAGAAACAGATGTCAGGAGACGTGATGAGCCGAAGCAGAGAGACAGACGTCAGGAGACGAGCTGAGCCGAAGCAGAGAGACGTCAGAGGACGAGCTGAGCCAAAGCAGAGAAACAGACGTCAGGAGACGAGCTGAGCCAAAGCAGAGAGACAGACATCAGGAGACGAGCTGAGCCAAAGCAGAGAGACAGACGTCAGGAGACGAGCTGAGCCGAAGCAGAGAGACAGACGTCAGGAGACGAGCTGAGCCGAAGCAGAGAGAAAGACGTCAGGAGACGAGCTGAGCCGAAGCAGAGAGACAGACGTCAGGAGACGTGATGAGCCGAAGCAGAGAGACAGACGTCAGGAGACGAGCTGAGCCAAAGCAGAGAGACAGACATCAGGAGACGAGCTGAGCCAAAGCAGAGAAACAGATGTCAGGAGACGTGATGAGCCGAAGCAGAGAGACAGACGTCAGGAGACGAGCTGAGCCGAAGCAGAGAGACGTCAGAGGACGAGCTGAGCCAAAGCAGAGAAACAGACGTCAGGAGACGAGCTGAGCCAAAGCAGAGAGACAGACATCAGGAGACGAGCTGAGCCAAAGCAGAGAGACAGACGTCAGGAGACGAGCTGAGCCGAAGCAGAGAGACAGACGTCAGGAGAGGAGCTGAGCCGAAGCAGAGAGAAAGACGTCAGGAGACGAGCTGAGCCGAAGCAGAGAGACAGACGTCAGGAGACGTGATGAGCCGAAGCAGAGAGACAGACGTCAGGAGATGGGCTGAGCCAAAGCAGAGATACAGACGTCAGGAGACGAGCTGAGCCAAAGCAGAGAGACAGACGTCAGGAGAGGAGCTGAGCCGAAGCAGAGAGACAGACGTCAGGAGACGAGCTGAGCCGAAGCAGAGAGACAGACGTCAGGAGACGAGCTGAGCCAAAACAGCGAGACAGACGTCAGGAGACGAGCTGAGCTGAGCCAAAGCAGAGAGACAGACATCCGGAGACGAGCTGAGCCGAAGCAGAGAGACGGACGTCAGGAGACGAGCTGAACCGAAGCAGAGAGACAGACTTCAGGAGACGAGCTGAGCTGAAGCAGAGAGACGTCAGGAGACGAGCTGAGCCGAAGCAGAGAGACGTCAGGAGACGAGCTGAGCCGAAGCAGAGAGACAGATGTCAGGAGACGAGCTGAGCCGAAGCAGAGAGACAGACGTCAGGAGACGAGCTGAGCCGAAGCAGAGAGACAGATGTCAGGAGACGAGCTGAGCCGAAGCAGAGAGACGGACGTCAGGAGACGAGCTGAACCGAAGCAGAGAGACAGACTTCAGGAGACGAGCTGAGCCGAAGCAGAGAGACAGATGTCAGGAGACGAGCTAAGCCAAAGCAGAGAGACAGATGTCAGGAGACGAGCTGAGCCGAAGCAGAGAGATGTCAGGAGACGAGCTGAGCCGAAGCATAGAGACAGATGTCAGGAGACGAGCTGAGCTGAGCCAAAGCAGAGAGATGTCAGGAGACGAGCTGAGCCAAAGCAGAGAGACAGACGTCAGGAGACGAGCTGAGCTGAAGCTGAGAGACAGACGTCAGGAGACGAGCTGAGCCGAAGCAGAGAGACAGACTTCAGGAGACGAGCTGAGCCGAAGCAGAGAGACAGACGTCAGGAGACGTGATGAGCCAAAGCAGAGAGACAGACATCAGGAGACGAGCTGAGCCGAAGCAGAGAGACAGATGTCAGGAGACGAGCTGAGCTGAAGCAGAGAGACAGACGTCTGGAGACGAGCTGAGCCGAAGCAGAGGCGTGTGAATGTGAGCGAGGGTCACCTGGCTGACGATGGTCTGCTGGACGATCTCAGGTGCGCTGAGGACATTAGTCATGAACACTTCAGATTTCATTGCCTCAAGGAAGATATTTCCTGAGATTACTCTGAAGATTGATGTTTGAACACCGATGATCAGCGATCCCAAGTTCTGCAGACTGGCTGCATTAGTAATCTGTCACAGACACACACGTGTGTTAATACATCAAACATTATATGACACACAGTTTTCAGCAATACACAATATTAAATATTTGCCGATATCCGACATGCCGATGTTTTTCAAATAATTTTAGCCAATACTGATGCCGATATATATTTTATTTTGAAACAACACCAAGTCTCTCTCTTGTGCAGAAATGACACATTATTTGTAACTTGTGTTAGAACTAAAAAACATTATTAAAGTTCTTTTTTTTTAACATTAAATTAAAATTAACAGATGCAGGTGAAACCTTTACATTTTATTTGTGGATTTAACATTAATAGATGGTCCGATCTCCGAAAAGCAAATCTTTTAGAGCTCCTTGTATTTTCATAAACCAAAGTAAAGATTTTATGACATCAATTGCTGCTTTAATTGTATTTTGCTTTTTATTTGATTAGAAGGCCTACAGCACCCCATCATAAATAAAGGCCTCACCGGAGGAGCGTTGACCCTGACACACACCAGACGTGTTGTTCTTTACTCCCACACCAGACGTGTTGTTCTTTACTCACACACCAGACGTGTTGTTCTCTACTCACACACCGGAGGTGTTGTTCTGTACTCACACACCGGACGTGTTGTTCTGTACTCACACACCAGACGTGTTGTTCTGTACTCACACACCGGACGTGTTGTTCTGTACTCACACACCGGACGTGTTGTTCTGTACGCACACACCAGACGTGTTGTTCTTTACTCAGACGAGTTGTTCTTTACTCAGACGAGTTGTTCTTTACTCACACACCAGACGTGTTGTTCTTTACTCACACACCAGACGTGTTGTTCTATACTCACACACCGGACGTGTTGTTCTGTACTCACACACCGGACGTGTTGTTCTGTACTCACACACCGGACATGTTGTTCTGTACGCACACACCAGACGTGTTGTTCTTTACTCAGACGAGTTGTTCTTTACTCACACACCAGACGTGTTGTTCTGTACGCACACACCAGACGTTTTGTTCTGTACTCACACACCAGACTTGTTGTTCCTTTACGCACACACCAGATGTGTTGTTCTGTACTCACACACCGGGCGTGTTGTTCTGTACTCACACACCGGACGTGTTGTTCTTTACTCACACACCGGACGTGTTGTTCTTTACTCACACATCAGACGTGTTGTTCTTTACTCACACACCAGACGTGTTGTTCTTTACTCACACACCAGACGTGTTGTTCTTTACTCACACACCAGACGTGTTGTTCTTTACTCACACACCAGACGTGTTGTTCTTTACTCACACACCAGACATGTTGTTCTTTACTCACACACCAGACGTGTTGTTCTTTACTCACACACCAGACGTGTTGTTCTTTACTCACAAACCAGACGTGTTGTTCTTTACTCACAAACCAGACGTGTTGTTCTTTACTCACACACCAGACGTGTTGTTCTCTACTCACACACCGGAGGTGTTGTTCTGTACTCACACACCAGACGTGTTGTTCTGTACTCACACACCAGACGTGTTGTTCTTTACTCACACACCGGACGTGTTGTTCTATACTCACACACCGGACGTGCTGTTGTGTACTCACATACCGGACGTGTTGTTCTGTACTCACAAACCAGACGTGTTGTTCTTTACTCACACACCAGACGTGTTGTTCTCTACTCACACACCGGAGGTGTTGTTCTGTACTCACACACCAGACGTGTTGTTCTTTACTCACACACCAGACGTGTTGTTCTTTACTCACACACCGGACGTGTTGTTCTATACTCACACACCGGACGTGCTGTTGTGTACTCACATACCGGACGTGTTGTTCTGTACTCACACACCGGACGTGTTGTTCTGTACGCACACACCAGACGTGTTGTTCTTTACTCAGACGAGTTGTTCTTTACTCATACACCAGACGTGTTGTTCTTTACTCACACACCAGATGTGTTGTTCTTTACTCACACACCAGACGTGTTGTTCTTTACTCACACACCAGACGTGTTGTTCTATACTCACACACCGGACGTGTTGTTCTGTACTCACACACCGGACGTGTTGTTCTGTACTCACACACCGGACATGTTGTTCTGTACGCACACACCAGACGTGTTGTTCTTTACTCAGACGAGTTGTTCTTTACTCACACACCAGACGTGTTGTTCTGTACGCACACACCAGACGTTTTGTTCTCTACTCACACACCAGACGTGTTGTTCTGTACTCACACACCAGACGTGTTGTGTACTCTCACACCAGACGTGTTGTTCTTTACTCACACACCAGACGTGTTGTTCTGTACTCACACACCGGACGTGTTGTTCTCTACTCACACACCGGACGTGTTGTTCTGTACGCACACACCAGACGTGTTGTTCTCTACTCACACACTGAACGTGTTGTTCTCTACTCACACACCAGACGTGTTGTTCTTTACTCACAAACCAGACGTGTTGTTCTTTACTCACACACCAGACGTGTTGTTCTCTACTCACACACCGGAGGTGTTGTTCTGTACTCACACACCAGACGTGTTGTTCTGTACTCACACACCAGACGTGTTGTTCTTTACTCACACACCGGACGTGTTGTTCTATACTCACACACCGGACGTGCTGTTGTGTACTCACATACCGGACGTGTTGTTCTGTACTCACAAACCAGACGTGTTGTTCTTTACTCACACACCAGACGTGTTGTTCTCTACTCACACACCGGAGGTGTTGTTCTGTACTCACACACCAGACGTGTTGTTCTTTACTCACACACCAGACGTGTTGTTCTTTACTCACACACCGGACGTGTTGTTCTATACTCACACACCGGACGTGCTGTTGTGTACTCACATACCGGACGTGTTGTTCTGTACTCACACACCGGACGTGTTGTTCTGTACGCACACACCAGACGTGTTGTTCTTTACTCAGACGAGTTGTTCTTTACTCACACACCAGACGTGTTGTTCTTTACTCACACACCGGACGTGTTGTTCTGTACGCACACACCAGACGTGTTGTTCTTTACTCAGACGAGTTGTTCTTTACTCACACACCAGACGTGTTGTTCTTTACTCACACACCAGACGTGTTGTTCTTTACTCACACACCAGACGTGTTGTTCTTTACTCACACACCAGACGTGTTGTTCTATACTCACACACCGGACGTGTTGTTCTGTACTCACACACCGGACGTGTTGTTCTGTACTCACACACCGGACATGTTGTTCTGTACGCACACACCAGACGTGTTGTTCTTTACTCAGACGAGTTGTTCTTTACTCACACACCAGACGTGTTGTTCTGTACGCACACACCAGACGTTTTGTTCTCTACTCACACACCAGACGTGTTGTTCTGTACTCACACACCAGACGTGTTGTGTACTCTCACACCAGACGTGTTGTTCTTTACTCACACACCAGACGTGTTGTTCTGTACTCACACACCGGACGTGTTGTTCTCTACTCACACACCGGACGTGTTGTTCTGTACGCACACACCAGACGTGTTGTTCTCTACTCACACACTGAACGTGTTGTTCTCTACTCACACACCAGGCGTGTTGTTCTGTACTCACACACCAGACGTGTTGTTCTGTACTCACACACCAGACGTGTTGTCCTGTACTCACACACCAGACGTGTTTTTCTTTACTCACACACCAGACGTGTTGTTCTTTACTCAAACACCGGACGTGTTGTTCTCTACTCACACACCGGACGTGTTGTTCTCTACTCACACACCAGACGTGTTGTTCTCTACTCACACACCAGACGTGTTGTTCTGTACGCACACACCAGACGTGTTGTTCTCTACTCACACACCAGACGTGTTGTTCTGTACGCACACACCAGACGTGCTGTTCTTTACTCACACACCAGACGTGCTGTTCTGTACTCACACACCAGACTTGTTGTTCTGTACTCACACACCAGACTTGTTGTTCTGTACGCACACACCAGACTTGTTGTTCTGTACTCACACACCGGACGTGTTGTTCTTTACGCACACACCAAACGTGTTGTTCTGTACTCACACACCAGACGTGTTGTTCTGTACTCACACACCAGACCTGTTGTTCTTTACGCACACATCAGACGTGTTGTTCTGTACTCACACACCAGACGTGTTGTTCTTTACTCACACACCAGACGTGTTGTTCTTTACTCACACATCAGACGTGTTGTTCTGTACTCACACACCAGACGTGTTGTTCTCTACTCACACACCGGGCATGTTGTTCTTTACTCACACACCAGACGTGTTGTTCTGTACTCACACACCAGACGTGTTGTTCTGTACTCACACACCAGACGTGTTGTTCTTTACTCACACACCAGACGTGTTGTTCTTTACTCACACACCAGACGTGTTGTTCTTTACGCACACACCAGACGTGTTGTTCCTTTACGCACACACCGGACGTGTTGTTCTGTACTCACACACCAGACGTGTTGTTCTGTACTCACACACCAGACGTGTTGTTCTTTACTCACACACCAGACGTGTTGTTCTGTACTCACACACCAGACGTGTTGTTCTTTACTCACACACCAGACTTGTTGTTCTGTACTCACACACCAGACGTGTTGTTCTTTACTCACACACCAGACGTGTTGTTCTTTACTCACACACCAGACTTGTTGTTCTGTACTCACACACCAGACGTGTTGTTCTTTACTCACACACCAGACGTGTTGTTCTTTACTCACACACCAGACGTGTTGTTCTGTACTCACACACCAGACGTGTTGTTCTTTACTCACACACCGGACGTGTTGTTCTTTACTCACACACCAGACGTGTTGTTCCTTTACGCACACACCAGATGTGTTGTTCCGTGTTGATCCTTTACGCACACACCAGACGTGTTGTTCCTTTACGCACACACCGGACGTGTTGTTCTGTACTCACACACCGGACGTGTTGTTCTGTACTCACACACCAGAAGTGTTGTTCTGTACTCACACACCAGACGTGTTGTTCTTTACGCACACACCAGACGTGTTGTTCTATACTCACACACCGGACGTGTTGTTCCTTTAAGCACACACCAGACGTGTTGTTCTGTACTCACACACCAGACGTGTTGTTCCTTTACGCACACACCAGACGTGTTGTTCTGTACTCACACACCGGACGTGTTGTTATGTACTCACACACCAGACGTGTTGTTCTATACTCACACATCAGACGTGTTGTTCTGTACTCACACAGCAAACGTGTTGTTCTTTACTCACACACCGGACGTGTTGTTCTCTACTCACACACCGGACGTGTTGTTCTTTACTCACACACCAGACGTGTTGTTCTGTACTCACACAGCAAACGTGTTGTTCTGTACTCACACACCAGACGTGTTGTTCTTTACTCACACATCAGACGTGTTGTTCTGTACTCACACAGCAAACGTGTTGTTCTTTACTCACACACCGGACGTGTTGTTCTCTACTCACACACCAGACGTGTTGTTCTCTACTCACACACCAGACGTGTTGTTCTTTACGCACACACCGGACGTGTTGTTCTGTACTCACACACCGGACGTGTTGTTCTCTACTCACACACCAGACGTGTTGTTCTTTACTCACACATCAGACGTGTTGTTCTGTACTCACACAGCAAACGTGTTGTTCTTTACTCACACACCGGACGTGTTGTTCTCTACTCACACACCAGACGTGTTGTTCTCTACTCACACACCAGACGTGTTGTTCTGTACTCACACACCGGACGGTGTGGTTCTGTATTTACACACCGGACGTTTTTTTCTCTACTCACACACCGGACGTGTTGTTCTCTACTCACACACCGGACGTGTTGTTCTTTACTCACACACCGGACGTGTTGTTCTGTACTCACACACCAGACGTGTTGTTCTTTACTCACACACCAGACGTGTTGTTCTTTACTCACACACCAGACGTGTTGTTCTTTACTCACACACCGGACGTGTTGTTCTGTACTCACACACCGGACGTGTTGTTCTGTACTCACACACCGGACGTGTTGTTCTTTACTCACACACCGGACGTGTTGTTCTGTACTCACACACCGGACGTGTTGTTCTGTACTCACACACCGGACGTGTTGTTCTGTACTCACACACCGGACGTGTTGTTCTGTACTCACACACCGGACGTGTTGTTCTGTACTCACACACCGGACGTGTTGTTCTGTACTCACACACCGGACGTGTTGTTCTTTACTCACACACCAGACGTGTTTTTCTGTACTCACACACCGGACGTGTTGTTCTGTACTCACACACCGGACGTGTTGTTCTGTACTCACACACCGGACGTGTTGTTCTGTACTCACAGACCGGACGTGTTGTTCTGTACTCACACACCGTACGTGTTGTTCTCTACTCACACACCGGACGTGTTGTTCTGTACTCACACACCAGACGTGTTGTTCTGTACTCACACACCGGACGTGTTGTTCTGTACTCACACACCAGACGTGTTGTTTCTTTACTCACACACCAGACGTGTTGTTCTTTACTCACACACCAGACGTGTTGTTCTTTACTCACACACCGGACGTGTTGTTCTGTACTCACATTCTCAGACTAAATGCTGCGATCTCATCACCATTCAGACAGTTCAACAGATCCTTCATGACTGACCGCACTGCTGACCTGATCTTATCACTCGCACACGTGAGCTACTCTCTTATCAACATCATTTCATTGTCAAACCAGTGTTTACATCTTAACCCTTCATCGACTGATGCTCTGATAATAACCGTCGCTAACAGTTTCCTACTGTACCTGAACTGGCAGAGATTACTGTGAGCAGATGTGTCAAATACTGGAGTAATTTCTCTTGATTACTTGAGTATTATTTGGGGGGGTTGTACTTTATTCAAGAATAATTTAAATTGGTTACTTGTACTGTTAATTGATTAGCTTAAAAATGAACTTTTAACTCCTTACAATTGTATTTTATCTTATGCACAATAAACATGGTAACAGAAGTGGAAATGTGCGTTTTTGGAGTGAGAACCAGAGAGTTTTCACACATCTAGCACACACATTTCTCCTTCATTAGTGATGTTCATCGGGTACATGTTCACGATCAAATCTGAGGAATCATATTGAGGTAGCAAAGGCTTATTCATTATTCTTTTTGTTTTGATAGAGCCATTAGCAGTTCAATATATTGGCTGAATATAATTAATATTTTTTTGTGGGAATGTTATTAAATGTTACAAATCTAAAAAAAAAAGTGTTTAAATGAACATTTTAAGCTAAATAAAGTGTGAGTGAGTCACTGAATCACAGGTTTATTCAACACCACTGATTCATTCAGGAACATAAAGTATTTATGATTTAATGAATCTTTGATTCAACCCATTCATTTAACACCACTGATTGATTCAGGAATGAAACATCACTCAGAGACTCGTAAGGTGAATGGGGTTGAATCGGTGTTGGTGGTGTGTACCTGGTAAACTCCAGACGACAGCAGGGTTTGGACAATCATCATGGCCTGATCGAGGTTCCAGCCCTGAACGAGACTGAGCACAGAGAGCGTGTTGAGCAGCACACTTCCTCCAGCGCCGCTGATCTGAGCCGTGCTCAAACCTGTGGACGACTGACCCAGAGCCAAGATGGTGTTCACCGTCAGATTCACTGCGTTACTGGCCAGAGCCGCAGACACCTGCACACACACACACACGTCTAGATCACTTTTGCTGACGTAAACACACACACAAACACACACACTCTGTAGTACATACATCAGGGAGAACATCTGTGCAGTTCTGATGGATGCTGGATGATATGATCTTCAGCTGCTCTGGACTCAGCTGAAGGAAGGAGCTCGCAGGAGCCAAGCAGAGGAACTTCTGAGGAAGACTGAACACAAGCAAACACTGAGCAGGCTTGGCTCCTCTAAACTGATCTATAGTTCAGATGCTTCAACAGACATGTGGACAAAACCATCAAGCCAGACCAACCTTCTCAGGGGAGTTTCAAATGATAGTATTATAAATAAGTGTGTAATGTGAGATTAAACTAGCCTTCGTTTGATTAATGAGTGGCTCATGCTGGATTTAAATGACTCTATTAACATTGTCTGTTCCATGAAGAACCTTTCATGGAAACTTTCCATTACACAAAAGATTTTTTAAAATGAAAAAGGGGTTCTTAAAATATTCTTGATACTAAGAAACGATGGTTCTATTAAGAACTGTTCACTGAAAGATTCTATATGGCATCAGGAGTGTGTTTGAGTAAGATGTGATTAAGGTGGATCATTGAGTGTTGCTGGTGTCTCTCACTAGTAGGCGCTGAAGGACGGATTCGTATCGAACAGCAGAGTCACATAGTAATCCATCACGTCAGCAGGAACGCTGATCTGACCAAAGAGCTGCAGGTTCTCCAGATTCATGAGGAACGGCTGAAAAACAAACACGTTTTTGAGGGTGAAGATGAACTATTTTGTTTAGTGTGAACGGATACAGATGACAGAAAACAGATCGGAGTGTGTTGACACACCTTAATGGAGCCAAACTGGCGGAGGTCATGCAGTGTGACGAAGCTCAAGAAGACGGAGATGTAGTCTGTGAACCAGGCGGTGGAGTTGAGATCCGGGTTGGAGGGGTTATAGCATGTAGGAGTTGAATCTGAAGCTGAGAACACAAAGACAGACACAGCTCACTGTCAGACAAACCCTCAGATGACTGGACATCAGAATCCCTCACACAGTCGATCACTGACTCACAGGTGTTGAGGTACATCAGGATGGTGTTGTAGATGTCACTCTGAGAAACCTCTGCTGAAGTGTAGTTGTATTGAGCCATCACTGAAACACTGAACAGAGAAACACAGAATCTGTCATCAGTCTTTAGAAGAGAACTGCACTGAGCAGCTAGTGTTGAGCCTTGATGAGATTCTAGCAAAATGAAGAATAAACACAATCAGGTCAAAATGAAGTTAATTTGGACTTTGTTTCAAAACATTTTACCCAAAGTGAAGAACGATGTCTACGGTCACACTAACCAGAGCTCTGTGAAAGGCACTTCTGAGGGAGCTGTGCTTCATACAGTATGTCGCTAACATAATAAATGGACCTTTTTTTGTTTGCGAAATCTCTCCAGAATTTCTCTGATATCTCTACACAACAATGTGATGGAGAAAACCTGCTACTCACAACTTCTTGAAGGAGAGACAGGAGGTGTTTAGCATGACGTCTGGAGCGATGAACTGTGAGGTGAGGAGAGGCAGGTACTGAACCAGTCGATGATCAAACCACTGATTGACCTCAGACTGGACGTCCAGCTTCAGAACCTGTGGCCAGACACAGGAAAACACCTGCCGGGCCAAACCCACGGGCAACAGCGGCTCCTGCGGGACACACAGAGAGGGTTTCTTCATTTAGGACTCTTCACAGTTAGCACTGAAAACCGGAGCTGCTTTGACTGTTTCACAGTAAAGGAGAATAATTCATAAGCTGATAATCGTTACAAGTGCTTAATAGAAGGTTTTCAGAACCAGATATCATCAGGTTTAAATCTAGAGAGTCATTACATTCGTATATGGTGACAGATGTCCGTACCGTTTGTAAGTACTGTGGCGTCTTTGGGTAAATTCTGAAAAACCGGCAGATTTGGGTAACATCGTCCACAGTGTTGGGGCGGTTGAGGAGACTGCTGACCTCCGCTGGAGACACTGACTCCATCAGCTGCGAAGAGAAACCAGCACAGCGCACAATATGAAGAGTTAAAGGTGTGTTCAGTGATGTGGTGCACATTTTAAAATGTTTTTTCTCTAAAGCAATGGTTCTTTTAGACCCCCACTGTCCGAGGTTACCCTCTAATTATAATCTATAAACAGTTAGGGTCGTCTTCTAGCTCCCATGTGGACCCCTGGTTGAGAACCACTGATTTAAAGAAATGACCTTAACCTTCAGCTATTATAACTCAATCAGTGTATCTAATCAGTGATGGGCGGATGGAGGCGGATGAGACTCTGACCTCTGACATGCGGCCCGCAGGCATCAGCGACAGGAAGGTGGTCAGATCGGGGAACTGGAAACTCATGAAGGAGGAGGTCAGGAAAGCGTAGTAGCTCTGGTTACCATAGCAGCGCAGTGTGGCGGGGCCTGTGGAGACAGAGGGATGCTGGGTAAGTGGATGGAGGGATGAATACAAGTATGGATGGATGGATGGACGGATGGACACCTGTGAGAGAGCCGAGAATCAGCTGGTAGATCTGATCCTGTGTCTCCGGCTGGAAGGAGGAGCTGGACGAGTTCAACAACTGCACCCTGGAAGAGCAAACATCAGTGAGCACGCAGACGAGGTGTGTGTATGTGAGAGAGAGAGAGTGTGTGTGTGTGTGTGTGTGTGTGTAAGAGAGAGAGAGAGAGAGAGAGAGAGAGAGAGAGAGAGAGAGAGAGAGAGAGAGAGAGTCTTACCCCTGCTGGCTGATGGGACAGGGTCTCTGCTGGACAATGCTGAAGTAGGACGTCACATGCTGGACGGTGATGTTGGCTATGAAGGATGGCAGTATGTTCAGGATCCAGATCTGCAGATCAGCATCTGATGATGTGGTCAGATTGGCCCTGTCAAACACCTGCTGCAGAACCGCCTGCTGCACAGGGGACGGGAGAACCACGCCCTGCACCTGACAGACACACACCACAGCCAATCAGAACACAGAGACGCCTCAGACGGCCAATCAGAACACAGAGACGCCTCAGACGGCCAATCAGAACACAGATACACCACATGCAACCAATCAGAGAGAAGAGCAGAGCATCTGAGCTGTGACTGGCTGAGAGTATCTATGCTGACGAATAGTGTGTGTGTGTGTGTGTGTGTGTGTCACCTGTAGCGTAGCGGAGAGGGATGAGAAGAACTCTGTGAATCGAGCGTCTGGCACGTAGAGCAGCAGATTATTAACCACCGCAGCGCTGGACAGGACTCCAGGAGAGCTGGACACCTCCACTAACTGCCTCAGGCTCAACAGACTCAGAGTGTCCAACTGTACACACACAGAGAACACATCAACACACAAATCTGTACATGCCAAGTAAGTGTGTAACTGTAAGTGTAAGTGTGTGTGTTTGTACCACATTGAAGCTGGGGTTGAGCGTCTGCAGGTCAGTGACTGTGGTGAAAACAGAGAAACGTCCGAAGCTGCTGATCAGCCAATCAGAGCTGCTCTGAGAGACGTTCACACACCCTAAACACAGAGCAACACGTCACAACTAAGTGTCTTCATCACACATTCCTGTGTGTGTGTGTGTGTGTGTGTGTGTGTGTCCAACCTGCAGTGCTGTTCTGAGAGAGGAAGACTTTGATGAAGTCAACGTAGACGTTAGCTTGTGTAACGGTGGACATGACGTCAAAACTCTGACTGAAGCTCCTGACACTGTGAGAGAGACCAAACCTCATCAACATGACTGTGTGTGTGTGTACGTGTGTGTGTGTGTGTGTGTGTGTGTGTGTGTGTGTGTGTGAAAGAGAGAGAAGACTCTCGCTGGCTTATTAGTAATCAGACTTGTCAACATTAAAGTTTTGCTGTTGCCCGTTTTGTGTTACAGTTGTGAATGTGAGCCTATTTATTTTTTTTATTTTTGTTAAAAATAAAATACTATGTAGTACACAAATATAGATGTAAGTACTGTACATGCAATTTTTGAAATAGTACTTTCCTTTTTGTACCACCTCTCCGAGTGTGTGTGTGTGTGTGTGTGTGTGAGAGAGAGAGAGTGAGAGAGAGTGTGTGTGTGTGTGTGTGTGTGAGAAAGTGAGAGTGTGTGTGTGTGTGTGAGAGAGTGAGAGAGAGAGAGAGAGTGTGTGTGTGTGTGTGTGTGTGTAACTCACACGCTCCTGTATGTGTCACAGCTGAAGTCTCTGGTGGACAGACAGGACAGGAACATCTCAGAGGCATAGGGTAAAAATGGGCGGAGCCTGGAGTCAAACCAGCGCTGGACGAACGAATCATCTCTCAGATTGGTGGAGCTGAAGGAGCTCAGAGTGACTTCTCCAATCACATTCAAGAATGAGACTGCGGGGCGGGACTTATTCAGCCTCTGACAGAGACGCACACAGTTGGTAATTATTTGCTTTAATTTACTGATTTAGTTTGACTTTGTTTTTAATACGTTATTAATTTATTTGTTAATTTTACTGTTGTCATTCTCCACAGACAAGCTATGAACATCTCAAACATCTTTATGATATGAATTCAGAGTTTTCTGACATTTTCAAAAGTGTTGACTAAAGGCCAAAGCGCAGAGAAAAAGATGTGTTTTCAGTGTTTGTGGACTGAAGGAGACGTAGCCTGGACTCCAGTGAACAGAGAGGAGTGTGTGTGTGTGTGTGTACCGTGTGTGTGAGCAGGTCGAGCGCTGGACCCAGCACAGGGTTGACCTTCTGTGTGAAGAGCTTCCACGTCTCCTCAGACACGCTCTCATTCCTGTTGAGACCGCAGGACAGCACCGTCGCCAGGTCCTGTGAGCTCAGAGCTGTCAACTGAACACACACACACACACACTAAACACATGCATACAGAGACAGGGTGTGTGTGTGTGTGTGTGTGTGTGTGTTCACACGTCTGTGTACGGTGTGTTTCAAGTACCTCTGCACAAGCGTACTGTGTGATGCTGAATTCACAGAGCCGACCGCCGTCATGAGACGAGCCGAGATACGCCGACACAACAGAGCTGGAACACACACACACACACTCTCTTATGAGGATGACAGACACTTCAAACCACCAATCAGAGCACAGATACTCCACTGACTGTTTCATCAAATAATCATATGAAAGTATGTCTGTTTGAGTTCAAAAGTCATCTGAAGGCTCACACCTGTTGATGCTCCCGCACACTGTGGATTCTGAGAGAGAGAGAGAGAGAGACAGACAGAGAGAGAGAGAGAGACAGAGAGAGAGAGAGAGAGAGAGAGACAGAGAGAGAGAGAGAGAGAGAGAGACAGACAGAGAGAGAGAGAGAGAGACAGAGAGAGAGAGAGAGAGAGAGAGACAGAGAGAGAGAGAGTCAGCTCACATAGCACATGACTACAGACAGAACCAAACTAATCAATCACAGATGATCACTAACCGTTCACTGGTGTGACGCCACACTGAAGAACACAGAACAGACACACGTGAGCTTAAATCATCAGCATACTTTTAAACATAATACTTATGCAAATAATATCATGCATTTAAATGCTTTTGTAATGAAAAAGTTGCAACTAGTTATATTATATAACACAAAATTATAATCAAGTGCTTTACAAGTGCTTTAGTATGTTAGTCAATACATCAAAATAAGTGCACTTCTTTAAAACATGACAAGATTATTAAACCATAATGTTTTGAAATGCACTTTTAAAGGGACTGAAAGGTTGTTTACAAATTACAAGTTTAAAGGTGTATTTAAGCAAGAAATCATGAAAATGTCTCTCTTAAAGTACAGTTTTTTTTAATAGACTTTTAAGATTTGAAGTACAGTACAAGTGCACAATCAACAGAGTTAAGCACTCAGAGCACCTTCAACACTCACCGGTCTGCTGGAGCTCACACAACCTGAGACAGAGAGACACACTTATGAGTGTGAGTGTGTGTGTGTGTGTGTGTGTGTGTGTGTGGTCTGATACATACTAACACAACAGGGAACTGAATTCAGATTTGTGACTAACTTGTGACTAAAATCAAATGTCTCATGATAGTGAAAGTGCTCTTGTCTCACCCTGCGGCACGTTCTGAAGAAGAGCTGATCTACCCCTCAGAATCACAGACTCCAGATCCACCGACACGCTGACCATCAGATGATCCAGACGGTGGAAGCTAGCGAACACACAGACAAACAGATGCGTAAGCACGAGACTTTGAGGTTCAGCACATGAAGCACATTCAGTATATGATGACACTCACATGATCTGATATGATGCGCAGGAGACGTTCCTCTGTCAGAGAGAAACACAACCAGGTGTTAACAGTGCGACAGCAATGAGAAACAGATGCAGAAGTGACCTGAGAAACTATCTTACTGTCTTTGATGAAGCCACCATGATGGGAAGCATGGAGACGATCCTCTCTGTCTGTGGAGACGCCGTCAGGTGATCGAACACGGCATTGATGACCACACTTTTCTCTGGAAGACCAGGGACGTCGTCAAACATCAGCCCGACCAGCTGCTCTGGAGACAGATAGAGCAGGCTGCTCATCTGCAACACAAGCAGATTTCAAGTTAAAACAGCTCAAAAACACTGTGTTCTAGTAAAATACTTTGAGAAGCAAAACTGTGGAAGATATTGCATCGCGTTTTGAGAGAACCTTGATTTAAATCTTACTTCTTGCTTTAAAGTCGGCATTCAATGAAAATTCACCTACTTTTCTGAACATTTAATCTTTCATTTATTAAAAATACAGTATTGTTTAATCAGAATGTCATAACGATCTTCCACAGATTTTTCAAATTGTTTAATCCACTCAAACCCAGCCTCTTTCTTATAGTCCACTAGAAGCTTGCATTCAGATCTGCCAACATTTTGGGAGAGCCACGCCCACAGAATCAAGCCCCTCCTTAAACTCCGCCCCTGCAAGCTCATGCTGATCTACATACCAATCCGAGAGCCACGCCCACATCAATATAACACTTTATGCTTAGTATCTAACTCAGTTGCTTCTCAGGAAACTGGTGTTTTACGGGTGTTTAGAGGTCTGACGTGAAAGCTCAAATACTGAGGAATGCAGAGTAAACATGTACCGGGTTGAACTGTGGGTTGAGCGAGATCAGCTGATTCAGAGGAATGAGGGCAGAGAACTGGCCGAAGTTACTGATGAGCCACTGAGAGCTGTTACTGGACACACACGCCGCACCTGAACACACACACACACAGCAGTACAGTGTTATTGATGAGCTGATCTGACCTGGACAGATACACAGAGGAGCGTCTGATCAATACCTGCTCTCGAGAGGAACGGCACAATGAAGTCTGACACGGTTATCTGGCGCTGAATCTCATCCATATGGGAAAACCCTGCATCGAACGCTCCAACCCTTCACCACACACACACACACACACGTCAATATCACAACACATAGACTGCAAATCTAATCTAATTCACTGATGCTCTGATCCAGAAAACACTACTTTCTTCAGTTTTTTAGACATTTTTTAAATATTTAAACAGAAAGAGAGGGAGATCTGGGCTGTTTACACTGTGTGGAAGCTCTGGCAGCTGAAGTTCTTGCTGCGCAGACACTGCAGGAAGGTTCTGGACGCTCTCGGCAGGAACACTCGCAGGTGTTTGTCCATCCATAACGCAGCAGTTCTCTCGTTCATCAGTCTGTCCAGCCGCAGCTCCCTCAGGACATCCAGAACCACAGGAACCGAGCGGCTGCTGCCCCACACCGACTGAAGAAGATCAGCACAGATCACTCTCACTCCACAGAGCATCATCACACACACCGACTGAAGAAGATCAGCACAGATCACTCTCACTCCACACAGCATCCTCACACACTCACACTCACCGACTGAAGAAGATCAGCACAGATCACTCTCACTTCAGACAGCATCCTCACACACTCACACTCACCGACTGAAGAAGATCAGCACAGATCACTCTCACTCCAGACGGCATCCTCACACACTCACACTCACCGACTGAAGAAGATCAGCACAGATCACTCTCACTCCAGACAGCATCATCACACACTCACCGACCGAAGAAGATCAGCACAGGTCACTCTCACTCCAGACAGCATCATCACACACACCGACTGAAGAAGATCAACACAGATCACTCTCACGCCACACAGCATCATCACACACTCACACTCACCGACTGAAGAAGATCAGCACAGATCACTCTCACTCCAGACGGCATCCTCACACACTCACACTCACCGACTGAAGAAGATCAGCACAGATCACTCTCACTCCAGACGGCATCCTCACAGACTCACACTCACCGACTGAAGAAGATCAGCACAGATCACTCTCACTCCAGACGGCATCCTCACACACTCACACTCACTGACTGAAGAAGATCAGCACAGATCACTCTCACTCCAGACGGCATCCACACACACTCACAATCACAGACTGAAGAAGATCAGCACAGATCCCTCTCACTCCAGACAGCATCCTCACACACTCACACTCACCAACTGAAGATCAGCACAGATCACTCTCACTCCACACAGCATCCTCACACACTCACCGACTGAAGAAGATCAGCACAGTTCACTCTCACTCCAGACGGCATCCTCACACACTCACACTCACTGACTGAAGAAGATCAGCACAGATCCCTCTCACTCCAGACAGCATCCTCACACACTCACACTCACCAACTGAAGATCATCACAGATCACTCTCACTCCACACAGCATCCTCACACACTCACCGACTGAAGAAGATCAGCACAGTTCACTCTCACTCCAGACGGCATCCTCACACACTCACACTCACCGACTGAAGAAGATCAGCACAGATCACTCTCACTCCAGACGGCATCCTCACACACTCACACTCACCGACTGAAGAAGATCAGCACAGATCACTCTCACTCCAGACAGCATCATCACACACTCACCGACCGAAGAAGATCAGCACAGGTCACTCTCACTCCAGACAGCATCATCACACACACCGACTGAAGAAGATCAACACAGATCACTCTCACGCCACACAGCATCATCACACACTCACACTCACCGACTGAAGAAGATCAGCACAGATCACTCTCACTCCAGACGGCATCCTCACACACTCACACTCACCGACTGAAGAAGATCAGCACAGATCACTCTCACTCCAGACGGCATCCTCACAGACTCACACTCACCGACTGAAGAAGATCAGCACAGATCACTCTCACTCCAGACGGCATCCTCACACACTCACACTCACTGACTGAAGAAGATCAGCACAGATCACTCTCACTCCAGACGGCATCCACACACACTCACAATCACAGACTGAAGAAGATCAGCACAGATCCCTCTCACTCCAGACAGCATCCTCACACACTCACACTCACCGACTGAAGATCAGCACAGATCACTCTCACTCCACACAGCATCCTCACACACTCACCGACTGAAGAAGATCAGCACAGTTCACTCTCACTCCAGACGGCATCCTCACACACTCACACTCACTGACTGAAGAAGATCAGCACAGATCACTCTCACTCCAGACGGCATCCTCACACACTCACACTCACTGACTGAAGAAGATCAGCACAGATCACTCTCACTCCAGACAGCATCCTCACACTCACCGACTGAAGAAGATCAGCACAGATCACTCTCACTCCAGACAGCATCATCACACACCGACTGAACAAGATCAGCACAGATCACTCTCACTCCACACAGCATCCTCACACACTCACACTCACCGACTGAAGAAGATCAGCACAGATCACTCTCACTCCAGATGGCATCCTCACACACTCACACTCACCGACTGAAGAAGATCAGCACAGATCACTCTCACTCCAGACAGCATCATCACACACTCACACTCACCGACTGAAGAAGATCAGCACAGATCACTCTCACTCCAGACAGCATCATCACACACTAACCGACTGAAGAAGATCAGCACAGATCACTCTCACTCCAGACAGCATCCTCACACACTCACACTCACCGACTGAAGAAGATCAGCACAGATCACTCTCACTCCAGACAGCATCCTCACACACTTACCGACTGAAGAAGATCAGCACAGATCACTCTCACTCCAGACAGCATCCTCACACACTCACACTCACCGACTGAAGAAGATCAGCACAGATCACTCTCACTCCAGACAGCATCCTCACACACTCACACTCACCGACTGAAGAAGATCAGCACAGATCACTCTCACTCCAGACAGCATCCACACACACTCACACTCACCGACTGAAGAAGATCAGCACAGATCACTCTCACTCCAGACGGCATCCTCACACACTCACACTCACCGACTGAAGAAGATCAGCACAGATCACTCTCACTCCAGACGGCATCCTCACACACTCACACTCACCGACTGAAGAAGATCAGCACAGATTACTCTCACTCCAGACAGCATCCACACACTCACAATCACAGACTGAAGAAGATCAGCACAGATCACTCTCACTCCAGACAGCATCCTCACACACTCACACTCACCGACTGAAGAAGATCAGCACAGAACACTCTCACTCCACACAGCATCCTCACTCACTCACCGACTGAAGATCAGCACAGATCACTCTCACTCCACACAGCATCCTCACACACTCACACTCACCGACTGAAGAAGATCAGCACAGATCACTCTCACTCCAGACGGCATCCTCACACACTCACACTCACCGACTGAAGAAGATCAGCACAGATCACTCTCACTCCAGACAGGATCCTCACACACTTACCGACTGAAGAAGATCAGCACAGATCACTCTCACTCCAGACGGCATCCTCACACACTCACCGACTGAAGAAGATCAGCACAGATCACTCTCACTCCAGACGGCATCCTCACACACTCACACTCACCGACTGAAGAAGATCAGCACAGATCACTCTCACTCCAGACAGCATCATCACACACTCACACTCACCGACTGAAGATCAGCACAGATCACTCTCACTCCAGACAGCATCATCGCACACTAACACTCACCGACTGAAGAAGATCAGCACAGATCACTCTCACTCCAGACAGCATCCTCACACACTAACACTCACCGACTGAAGAAGATCAGCACAGATCACTCTCACTCCAGACGGCATCCACACACACTCACAATCACAGACTGAAGAAGATCAGCACAGATCACTCTCACTCCAGACGGCATCCTCACACACTCACACTCACCGACTGAAGAAGATCAGCACAGATCACTCTCACTCCACACAGCATAATCACACACTCACACTCACCGACTTAAGAAGATCAGCACAGATCACTCTCACTCCACACAGCATCATCACACACTCACACTCACCGACTTAAGAAGATCAGCACAGATCACTCTCACTCCACACAGCATCCTCACACACTCACCGACTGAAGAAGATCAGCACAGATCACTCTCACTCCAGACGGCATCCTCACACACTCACACTCACCGACTGAAGAAGATCAGCACAGATCACTCTCACTCCAGACAGCATCCTCACACACACACTCAACAGTTCAGACTTCAGTCCGTGCTGTTTACACTTACACCAATGACTTCTACTGACACACTGATTCTGATCGGTACATTTTAGTCTCATTGATATACTAGCTTTTATAGTTTGACTTTAAGTTTTAGATTTTATTTATTTCAGATAATTTTAGTTATTTTACTGCCTCAAGTTAAACTAAACAAAAATGTTGATTTGGCATTTAGGTGACAATTTATTCAATCAACATTTGTTTCATTTGTTAATATTAGTTAACAAGAACAATTAATGAAAAGGGTAATTACTTCATCTTAAACTGATCTCAACATAAACATTTTTAAATCAATGTTTTATCTTTTTAATATTATTCCATGAACTAACGTTGACAAGTTAATGTAACACATTAACTACAGTTAACTAATGGACATTATTGTAAATTGTTAGCATGTGTATGGTTTCAGTTTCAGCTGCAGTGTGAATCTGAATCTGAATGTGAAGAGCGTCTGTCCTGTACCTGTTTGGACAGCTGCTCGAGGGCGATGTCCAGCAGGTGTGAGACTCTGGTCAGGAGCAGTCCAGCAGGGAGACCAAATCCTCCAGACTCACATTCAGCACCTGAACACACACACACACACACACGTGAACACCCCTGTTTACACCTGATTATAGAGCCGTGTTCTGGCACATAGACACATAGTGTGATTACCGGGGCACATGCCAGCTCGGCGATACTCGAGCCACACAACAGTCCATTGTGCGGACACTGCTGTGCTGCAGAACTGGACAGAGAGGACACAGTTAGTCAGAGCTGGGAAAAACTAAACAAGAAATTGAAGAAGTGATTAAAGCTTTACGCCACCTGTCCACGCCGCTGCACACCTGAGTCTCTGAAACACACAAACAGAGGAAAACATCAACACACAACTACACACACATCTGATCAAGAACTGATAGTGATTTAGTTCTTCGAGATCAACAGGAATTACTCAATACCGTTGAATGGAGTCACGGGACACTGCAGAAGAAAAGACAGAGCAGTGTTAAATGCACACAACAGGCTTAAAGTGGTTTAATTCCTTAAAAATTAAAGTGATTTTAAATAACAGACACACCTCATTCCGTGGGGGGATAATGCAATCTGTGAGAAAGTAAAAAACAGCATTAATGAGGAACATGTGATAAGACTGTAGCGTCTGACAGAGAGACAGATGATATGCCCTGACCTGCAGGAGTTGTGCTGCTGAAGCTATAAACACTGGCCCAGATGACGGGCTCCAGATCACCAGCTCCTGAGCTCAAGATCTGCTCCAGCCTCGACAAGCTGATTCACAGCACAACACAGGGAGTCAAGAAGATGTGCTCGTGAATGAAACTGGTTAGAAATAAACAGACACTTACATGATCATGTTGGTATGACAGCTGAGTGGACTCTAGAAAAGAAAACCAGTAGAACTCATTTGTTTCCATTCAGAGGAATATCACTGTAAGCAGCAGTGGCAGGGATTAGCACAGCAGAACAAACATTATAACAGAAGCATGATCAAAAGCTGAATAGGACACTATGATAATGATTACAGATAGTTTGTTTGCAGTATCAACAATTTAATGACATTTATACAAGTACTGGTGTAATTCAATAGAGCAGTGTGTTTCTACATCATATACATTGTGAGCTTTCCACTGCAGAACTGGAGATACAGACCTCACATTTGGCTAAATAAATGTTAAGACTCTGTCAAATGAGCGTGCCAAATTCCTACTTCTTAATATATACACAGTTCTAGAAACTGCTGAAGACCTCCAGCCTTATCTCTAAAAAACCTCTCACCTCTGTGGAGAAGATATACAGGAGCTCAAGAACATCGGGAAGTCTTCGTTCCACAGGGGACAGCAGCAGATGATCAAACACTCGACTGATGACCACATCCTTGGGTGGAAGACCAGGGAGATCCTCAACCATCAGGCTGACCATCTGCTCTGGAGTGAGATTGTTCAGGGTCTCCAACTAAACACACAGATGAACAAGAGACAATCAGTGAAGGGTAAAGATGTTGGTGTTATTTCTGTCAGTCTTCTTTGAAGAAACGTGAAGATGTGGAGACTTACGGGATCAAAGAGTCTGTTGATGGAGAGCAGATCTGTGAGAGACATGAACTGAGAGAACGGGCCAAAGTTCTTCTGAAGCCACTCAACACTGTTGTTAGCAGTCGATACACAGCCCGCATCTGACACACACAACACACACAGTGAAATCATCTTCATGAACTCCAGAACCTTCATACGAAACATCTGTGAATCGCCACCTCACCTGTTGCGTTTCTTCTCAGGAAGGGCAGAATGAAGAAGTTCGCCATGTCTCTTCCTTGAGCCTCATTGACGAGTGGGACCTCTGAAAGACTGAGAGATGATTGCAAATAATGTTGAACAAGCATCTTATCAGCTCATGACAGTCTTGAGCTATTGTTGGGGAAATCTTTTCTTACATGTGCTGGTAAGTTTGGCAGCTGAGGTTTTTGCTGCTGGTGCAAAGCAGTAGGGATGGTGACGCAAATGGTAAAAACGGCTTCAGATATTGACCCAACAACATGCTGATGAAAGAGAGGTCTGTCCATTGGTCAGGACTGATGCGCTCCAGTCTCAACTCTCCAACCACATCCAGCACTTGGGACATGACATCACCTCTGATTGGCTGAGACTGATGATGTAATGAGGAGGAATTACTGTCAGATTCTAACAGTGAACACTAGAGGACAGATGCACAAGACTCATTTACCATATTTGCTGCTGCGCTGGAGAAGATGACGAGGGCTCCGTCCAGAACACCATTTGCTTTGGTGAAAAGCAGTTTCCAGATCTCCTTGGAGTAACTTCTGCTGCTGGAAAGTTGACACTTCAGGAGTCCAGCCAGGTTTCCAGCAGTGATGCCGGTGAGCTACAAACACAGATTTCAGCAGTGGACATCAACGTTCAGGAAATATTATGCTGATTCCAGAAACTGCTGCACATCTGGAGGAACGCAGATTCCCAGACAATCATCGACATCAAATGAGTTTTCTGTTGATGGTCTTCTTACCGAAGAGCAAGCGTACTGCTGCAGGTCCACACTACAGGGGGGGCTCACGAGTGCAGCGGACAGCAGACTCTCATTACTGTGGGGCACATATACTATTCTCATTATTTTGATTTACTTGACATGAATATCATTTTCAATTAAGTCCACAATGAACACTACCTCCTAATTCCATCACAAATCCAGGTTTCTGTAAAAGTAGAAGAAGGAAAATATAAAAAAAACAGACAGGAGTATATATTTGAATTGACATTGCATTATGTTGTTTCTCTACAGTACTTTACAGCTTATTTACAATATTTAACTTACCATTGATCAGTGTTGAAATACACTGCAAAGCACATGACCACAAATCAATAATAGTTCATTAAGTACTTTTCTTTTACGTTTGTGAAAATATCAACTCTTGAGATTAAAACTTGAGTTTCTTACCGTAACAGGTGGAGCAAAACAGCCTGTTAAAGACACAATAGTAAAATCTCAGTCATAGTATACAAAAATGTGTTTGTCAATCAACTTAGAGACTAAATTTGCCTAAGACATTAAGTTATTCTGCCATAATTTTAATGTGTTTTATGTTTCATGCATGTATCTGTACCAGGAGGGGCCATGTGTTCCAGCTGACTCGTGTAGTTCTTGATGGGTTCCATCATGTGTGGAGGAACCACAGACTCCTGCAGCCTCTGAACGCTGAGAGAGAGAGAAATCATGAGAACCTGTGACTGAAGGGGCTCAGAAACACTAATAGAAACAGTGTTGAAGTGTTACTTACATCTGCTGGTATGATGAGCACTCCAGACCCGTCTGACATCAAAACAAAACCAGAAACAATTCAGTTTAGCCCAAAGCGATCATACGTGCTGCACTCTCCAGTCTTTGGAATAGATGCTCTTACCTGGCCAGCGAGTTTGATGAGATATTCAAGCATCTCAAGCAGACCACGGTCTTCAGGAGAAACCAGGATGCGATCAAAAACCTTGTTTATGATGATGCTTTTCTGTGGCAGACCTGCAAAATCCTCAACAATGAGTTCAGCTGTCTGTCTGGGGGAGAGAACCACCAGAGCATCAATCTGAAACAAACAAAGAAAGACAAACAGAAATACAGTTATCAATCACATTAAACAGAGAATAGAGCTGAATCTTTGTTTTAGAAACAAAATAAAAAGCTGAAATGCAGCAGATGGACCCTGGTATACTAACAGATCCTAAGCCAAGTTTCAGGATAATACTAATGATATTTTTATGAAATGTATACAACATCTGTTTTTAATACGGAAGCTTCTGAAGACTGTCTACATGTCCTTTGTGTAATGTATGCTGAGCTATAATATAACATCCTGGTATGGGCACTTGAACTGTAAACCGAAAAATACACTAAGTTCATCAATATAGAGAGCCAGGTCATTGGTTAGCCACAGAGAACCTTGAATCAGATGTTTGGAGTGCATTCTGAAAGATGCTACTCATTCTTTAAATGATCAGTTTGTCTGATTGCCTTCTAGAAGACCTATTCAATGCCCGGGCAGAGAGAAACATCTGTAAGAATTCATTCATACCTGCAGTAATTGGATATCTGAATTAAAACACTGAAGTGGAACGAGCCGATACGTCTTTTTGAATTTGTTTTAAATGTTATGTTTGTCTGATGTCAGTGGTGTGGTCAATGACAATTTTCATCTATTGGGGTTGACAATAAAGTTTTAATGTATTTTATGTTCTTGTCAGTGGGATTGTGGCTAACTCACAGCGTTGAAGTCTTGATTCAGCTGGTACATGTCACTCAATGTTGCAAACTCTGAAAATTCACCAAGATTCAGAGTAACCCAGATGCTGCTGTTCTCCGCTGGGCAGCCACCTGAAAACATGTTGGTAACATGTTTATATGGATGAATGGACGGACGGACGGATGGATAAACTGATGGATAAACTGATGGATAGATGTACCTGAAACATTCCGTTGGCTCAGGAAGGATGAGATGAAATACTGATAAACGTCCTGCACACCTTTTCTTGACATCAGGAGCATGTTGCCGCTGAGTTCTGAAACACTGAAAGGACATCATGAATGTCAGGAGAGAGTGGAGGTCATTCAGTGGGTTAGCATTTATGTGTTAGTGGACGTACAGAATCTGGAAGGTCTGGCAGCTGAACTCTTTGTGACTGAGGCACGTGAGATATTCTGGAGTCAGTGTGGAGAGAAGAGGCTTTAACTTGATCTGGAACCATAATCTTACAAAAGAGCCGTCCTGCAGGTTGCTCATCGTGAAGGTGTCATGAACCATTTGGTCCAGGATGTCACTGAAGGGGGAACTCTGG
>NC_081760.1:41325366-41330366 GCF_963082965.1 Carassius carassius
ATGCTGGTGAGCTTACCTGTCATGTGTGTCTGTGGAGAAGAGCTGAACCGAATGAGTCTGAGCTACAGATCAGGAGGCTATATCTCACCTGGTCTCTGTCATAGTCACACCTTCTCTCAAAGCCACGTGACTGCAGGTGCATTGAGACTGTATTCCTCTCATTCATTCAGGGTGTGTTTACATTCTTCAGGCCAGGCTTGACTTATTTTAAACACTGTTTCCTGCTCTGTGCAGATCTACAGACTGTAAAACCCGACAAGTAACTTAACTCAAACCGTCTGAGTAAACAGATTGCCTTAAACCATTTAAGTACTCTGAACTTAATTCAGTTGAGTTCACTGAAAGAAGATTTACATTGCAATTAAATAATGATGTGATTAACTGAGTGCTGATTGTTAATTAGTGATGAACAGCTGCTGTTAACAAACAGAATCACTGAAGAAAAGAGAAACACAAGAACTACTACAACTGACTTCAGACACAGCCTTAGATGAAATCAACTGAAATAAAATACATGAAATCTCTCAAGATCTGATTAAACAACCCCACAAACAGCATCACCAGCTCCACTTATTAATAACCAGACTGACTTTATTTCTGTCAGACGTCTACAGAAGATCTTATTGAGAATGAACTAAGGTTTAGATGTTGATTTATTGTTTCATTTGAAGTAACCATGTTAGAGATCAGTGTTTGCTTTAGTTGGGCTCTTGACCCTTGACTTCTGTCTTAGTGTTTTCTCTGGCTGTTATAACCGTGTGTTTCTAAAACACTTTTGTTGTATCTCGAAAGCCCACATTATGCTTCAGGGACCATATTCATATAACATCTAAGGCTAAATGTAGTGTTGACTGGTTGAGTTAGATGTGATTAACACTAAACAGTAGAAAATCAGTTGAGTCTCCCCAGCTGGAGATCTCATTGGCTGTTAAAGTCTTGTGTTTCTTATAATAAATTGACATGATGATAACACTTAATCTTTCAGAATGCTCTCAATTACATGTCGATGCATACTGTATGCATTAGTGAGAAACAAAGTTTAAAATGTGACACTGGTGTAAATGGTGTAAATCCTGCTGAATATGAAGCAGTGGTTTTTTTTTTCAATGTTTCTTATTTTGTGACACTCACAGAAATATTTCACCCAAAATTTAAGATTTATGTAATTTTATTACATAACAAATTCCCATTTATATTTTTTTCATAATTTTAACACAAATCTACCAAATAAACTTTATACGATTTATTTTCATTAGGATAATAAAATCTATTTATTTTAAATGCATAATCCTCAGGGTTTATGTAATTAGTTTATGTAAAGTGTAATTATTCTTAATTAATAATAAAAAGTTTATTTATTTAAAATAAATAAAGTTTATTGTATAAATTGCATAATAATTAAGAGAACTAAATCAGGATTATTAAAAAAGTTTATTTGAAATTTATTTGAATCATGTTTAAAATAAAGTGAAGTGACATTCAGCCAAGTATGATGACCCATACTCAAAATTTGTGCTCTGCATTTAACCCATCCATAGTGCACACACACAGAGCAGTGAACACACACACACACACTGTGAGCACACACCCGGAGCAGTGAACACACACACACACTGTGAGCACACACCCGGAGCAGTGTTCATCATTTATGCTGCGGCGCCCGGGGAGCAGTTGGGGGTTCGATGCCTTGCTCAAGGGCACCTAAGTCGTGGTATTGAAGGTGGAGAGAGAACTGTACATGCACTCCCCCCACCCACAATTCCTGCCGGCCCGGGACTCGAACTCACAACCTTTCGATTGGGAGTCCAACTCTCTAACCATTAGGCCACGACTTCCCAAAGAAGTTTAATGTATGCTTATATACTAAACCAAATTACATTTATACACTTAGCTGACGCTTTTATCCAAAGCGACTTACAATTGCCACATAGGTCAGAGGTCGCATGCCTCTGGAGCAACTAGGGGTTAAGTGTCTTGCTCAGGGACACATTGATGTCTCACAGTGGATTCAAACCCAGGTCTCGCACACCAAAGGCATGTGTCTAATCCACTGCGCCAACACCACCCCATCTCCAAATTAAACAATGCATCACATTTATGCAATTGTTTCCCCAACTTATAAAAAAAATAGAATTAGACAAACACAAAAACAACTCTATTAGGTTATTTGTGAACTTACCCACTGTGCAAAGTTACGTCCAGTGGACGTCTTTTTATGTCTTTGCAGACGTTGAAAAGACGTCCACTGAGGAGCCAGAATGAAAGTTTTTATGACGTCTTCTGTACGTCTGATTTAGACGTTCACAGAACCTCCTTACAAGGTTAAAAACTAGTTCAAAAGTGGTCAGTGGACATATTTCAACATCATTTAAGGTTCATTTAGACATAATTTATACTGTTTCTGGACCAAATCAACAGTCTCAGGATGCATTAGATTTAGATGTTATTTCAATGTAATTTCCAGACACTGTGTTTGTCCTAAAATCAAGAAAATAAAATAATCTTCAGCTTTAAATATGGGTCTCCTGTTTATAAGTATTGTTCTGCAGAGTAAAGTTATGTGTCAATATCATTTTACAGAAGTGTAGTATTTGACTGTGAAATCTAGACAGTGCAAGTGCAATCTTATTAATACTGAAATCACATCCAAGTATTAACCAATTAATTCTAAAGGAGCCAATCAAGGCTTCAAAATCTAAGGCTTTTAATCTGCCATTTTTATACTCTTTTTAAATAATGTGTTTTATTTCTCTGTAGAAATTGAAAAATGACTGAGTTGGCCTTCTTAATGTTGCTGTTGTACACGAAGAGTGATAAGGATATAATAACTTCAGCTTTTTCATATCAACAACACATTTCTCAATGTTAGCCTCCTCTATCCTAAAAGATAATTGGCTAATCTTAAATTCCTTTTCACAAAATTTGATCAGATATTACTAGTTTGGTGTCTATGGGATCTGAAATCACTCCTAGCTTCAAGATGTCTAGAGGAATTCATCTTAATCATTTAATCTTAATACCTTGCAAATTCAAATCATTAACAATAGCCAAAGTGAGCATCTGGGTAGTTTAGGAGATATATTTTATCTAGTTGATTTTCCTCTTTTTCCTCACAAGAAAACTCCGCTTTAGAGCATAGAATGTTAATAATATAATATAATATAATATAATATAATATAATATAATATAATATAATATAATATGGAAAGGATGTGATATATTATTGAATATCCGGTATATATTTATCCTGAAATATTAGTTTAAAACTGTAATTTAAAAAGGTAAATCTAACAGCCCTTTTGTTCTGAATTATCAATGTGACACTGCTGCTAAAATCAGTTTTATATCTTTAACATACACTGACAAAGATCCTAATCACATAATCACAGTCATATTTCCACAAGTGGTAAGAGTCATTCACACAAACACAAAACAGCATCCTGGAAACACCCAACACTTAAATAATGTCAGCAGATCTGCAGCGTCACACTGAGAGTCTTCCTGTAAATTAAAATGGGACCTTTTACGGATTAACAGGTTTTTATTGTAGAAGTTTTACAGTCTTTCACACTTAAAACTAGAGTTTTTTTACAGTGTAGGGCTGAATGGCACGCTCTTGACCTTCTGTTGTATGTAAATGTGGCTTCACTGCTTAAACATACAATGCATTCGTTTAAATTCACTGTTACGGTGTCCTGTAATAGATTGTAATACAGAATAGGCTGAGCTTTCTTACTTTACACTGCAGTCTCATAATTTACCAGTTGGCTTAAAAACAGTCATTTGATTAAAGTACAAAAATCTGTCAGAGCTCAATATTGCTCTCATATTCTGAGGACAAGATGGTGACAAATGTTAAAAGCTTTGCTGTCATAATTCTAGATATGACTGCTTGAGATCGAGAGGGGTAAAAGAAGAAGTCTTTCAGTAGAAATGCCCTGGATTCATGGCTGGAAGTGTTCCTGGTCAAACACTGGGAGATTCAGTAATAAAGCTCCTATTACATTCAGGTGTTTTGATTAGTTGTAAGTATTTCTATAAAGAAAAGTGCAAGTGTTTTACTTCAGAAACTTAACACATGGAACCGGTTCTCCAGGGTTCATTAAATAAGTAAGTCCAATCAGTATGGGCTGCGTAGTGATTTTTATAGTACATATTGGCCCGGTTTCACAGACAGGGCTTAGACTAAGCCAGGATTAGACCATAGATCAATTAGGACATTTAAGTAATTTTTATAAACATGCTTAGAAAAAAACATTACCGATGTGCATCTTAAAACTAAAAAGGCACTGATATATTTTTAAGATCAGTCAGTGCAAGTTTATTTAAGTGGAAACAGCTCAGACTTACATTTTAGTCTAGGACTAGTCTTAAGCCCTGTCTGTGAAACCAGGGGATTGTCTCAAACCAGCTTTAAAGAATATCATCCTTAACATTTCTAGAAGTGGAAAAAATATATGAAGTGGAAAAAAACAATGCTAAAGCAATTCAACATCCTTTTAATCAGAAATTGGACTTCTAATGAGGTCAGTTTATCATCTGCCGACAACTTCTATTATTATTATTATTTTTACTTGGCTTTGCTGGTTAAGCTAAACATTTTATTTTATATACTGTATGTACACACACACACACACACACACACACACACACACAAAAGAGTGTGTTAAAAGAGTTAAAGTTAAAAGAACCAGCATTTCATTGCTAACAAAACATCAAGGGTCAAGAGCCCAACTAAAGCAAACACTGATCCGTAACATGGTTACTTCAAATGAAACAATAAATCAACATCTAAACCTTAGTTCATTCTCAATAAGATCTTCTGTAGACGTCTGACAGAAATAAAGTCAGTCTGGTTATTAATAAGTGCAGCTGGTGATGCTGTTTGTGGGGTTGTTTAATCAGATCTTGAGAGATTTGATGTATTTTATTTCAGTTGATTTCATCTAAGGCTGTGTCTGAAGTCAGTTGTAGTAGTTCTTGTGTTTCTCTTTTCTTCA
>NC_081760.1:41337866-41417866 GCF_963082965.1 Carassius carassius
TCACCAAACTCTTTAATAAAGTCTGTATGGTGCCCTGGTGGCCTGTATACAGTAGCCAGTACAAACATAACAGGGGATTTATCATTAACATTTGTTTCTCTGGATAATGTTATATGAAGCACCATTACTTCAAACGAGTTATACTTGAAGCCTGCCCTCTGAGAAATCCTGAAAACGTTGTTATAAATTGAAGCAACACCTCCCCCTTTGCCTTTTAGACGCGGCTCATGTTTATAACAGTAATCTTGGGGGGTGGACTCATTTAAAATAATGTAATCATCAGGTTTTAGTCAGGTTTCTGTCAAACAGAGCACATCTATATTATGATCAGTGATCATATTATTTACAAAAAGTGTTTTCGTAGAAATGGATCTGATATTCAATAAGACAAGCTTTATCATTTGTTTATCCACATTGCTTCTGTTTTTTATTTGTTGAACCTCAATTAAATTGTTAATCTTACCTTGGTTTGGACGTTTTTTGTATTTTCTAGTTTGGGGAACAGACACAGTCTCTATAGTGTGATATCTAGGTGGAAGAGTCTCTATGTGCTGAGAATTAACTGACCTCTGTGACGTGAGGCAGTTAGCAGACGGTCGGTTTAGCCACTCTGTCTGCTTCCTGACCTGGGCCCCAGTTAGTCAAGTATAAACACTAAGACTATTTGCCATATTTCTAGAGAGAAGAGTGGCGCCACCCCAGGAGGGATGAAGACCATCTCTTTTAAACAGGTCAGGTCTGCCCCAAAAGCTCGTCCAATTGTCTATGAAACCTATGTTATTCTGTGGGCACCACTTAGACATCCAGCCATTGAGTGATGACAATCTGCTATGCATCTCGTCACCACGGTAAGCAGGGAGGGGACCAGAGCATATTACAGTGTCTGACATCGTGCTTGCAAGTTCACACACCTCTTTAATGTTATTTTTAGTGATCTCCGACTGGCGAAGTCGAACATCATTAGCGCCGGCATCAATAACAATCTTACTGTATATACGTTTAGCATTAGCCAGCACTTTAAAATTTGCCAAGATGTCAGGCGCTCTGGCTCCCGGTAAACATTTGACTATGGTGGCTGGTGTCTCTATATTCACGTTCCGTACAATAGAATCACCAATAACTAGAGCACTTTCATCAGGTTTCTCAGTGGGTGCATCACTGAGTGGGGAGAACCTGTTTAATGTTTTGATCGGAACAGAAGAGCGGTGTTTTGACCCACGACTACGCTGCCTCACCGTCACCCAGTTGCCCTGCTGCTGGGGCTCTGTTTCCGGAACCGAACAATGTACAGGAATCCCTGAGCTACACGCATCCAAAGCCGTATCTAGAGCCCTAACATTCTTACTATCCTCAATTAAAGTTTGGATGCGTGTCTCTAATTCTGAAATCTTCTCTGTCAGCCTAACTATTTTCCTGCATTTATCACATGTGAATCCCTCATCAGCGACAGAGATAGATAAACTGTACATGTGGCAAGAGGTGCAAGTAACAATAGCAGGAGGAGCCATTACTCACCGTGCTTGATGAAATATTCTTACTGCGGTTGTTTGATGAACTTGTGAAAAACTGGAGCGAGAGAGAGGAGAAAAGAACACAGCGATAGGTTCGAATGAAAACGCTAATGACAAGTTAATGAGTGCTAACGCTTTGCAGGTGTACTGCACTCACGGATATAAAATAAAAGTGAACGATCAAAGTTAATCTGATAAGATTGATCGATAATATCAGAAATATGGTGTGAATTAAGTTATATTTTACCACTTTAAAAAACAGAGAGTGATAGTAAGATAAAGATTCTAGAGAAAAAATAAAATAAAAACAGCTACACGGAGCTACGATTAGCTACAGAAGGCCAACAGGAAGTAGCCTGTTTTTTTGTGAGCAACATCTAAATTAAAATAGTTTTAAAGTAAATCCTACACCAGATTCTTTTCAGTGTACCCACATAGCAACATTGTGTAAGAAATTAACCAGAACTGGACCTTATCTGAGCCACAAAATCTGTTTATATATTAAATATGAATTTCAGCCTTAATAAGCCCGTTAACAAGCAGAATCACTGAAGTAAAGAAAAGAACAGAGAAAGAGATAAGCAGAAACACAAGAACTACAACTGACTTCAGCTACAACCTTAGATGAAATCAATTGAAGATAAAAGAAGACATTAAATCTCTGGAGATCTCACCAGAGGAGGATTAGACAACTCCACAAACTGCATTAACAGCTTCACTTATTACTAACCAGACTGACTTTATTTTTGTTGGACATCTACAAAAGTTTTATTGAGAATTAAGAAAGGTTTAATTCTAATGTGTGTCACCATAACAGTGATTAGTGTTTCCATTAGTTGCACTCTTAACTCTTATTTTATCTTTAGTCCTTTTTGGCTGCTGTAATGGTGTGTTTGTTAAACGCATTTGCGGCATCAAATAAAGCTAAAGAGAATTGAGGTCAGGTGATGGCAGTTATCTGTTGATGATTTTATAATCTTCATGAAACAGGCTGATTTGCTAATTTTTTTTTTAAATCTAACAATTGTTTCATTAATATATTCACATCACAAACCATGTGTTTCTCCAGCATGAGGTCAAGCAATATTACAACAATCAATTAGAAGTTTTTAACGATAATAAAGGATTTAATATATGATGCCACACACAGACATCAACAATCAGCACATGAATCTCAACAATGGTGACAATCAAATATACCTTGCTGCAATGCATGCTGGGTATTAGCATAGTACAAAACTCCCAGCATGCATTGCAACATGAATAAATTATGCAGCTGAATTGTCCTATTATTATGTTTAAATCTAAATATTTGCTTATATTTTGCTGTTGTTTTTGTTGTGACAGTAGCTTTTCAGTGAAGTTCTGAATTGATCAGTGTATCTAAATATTTTTGATTGTAACCATTATTGAGATTCATGTGTTGATTGTTTATATCTGTGTGTGTCAGCATAGGTTAAGTTTTTTAAAAGATCTTAACTGATTGTTATAATACTGCTGGATCTCATGCGGCAGAAACACAGGGTTTGTAATATGAATGTATTACTGGAACAACATAATTGTTTGATTAAAAAAAAACATCAATGAACCAGTGTACTTCATGATGATTAAAAACCATCAACAGATAACAACCGACACTTGATATCATGTCACTCTAGCTTTCTTTGAAGCTGCAAATGTGTTTAACAAACACACCCGTCACAGCAGCCAAAAAAACCAAACTATATAATAAGAGCCCAATTAAGAGCCCAACTAATGGAAACACTAATCACTGTTATGGTGAAACACATTAGAGTTAAACCTATGTTAATTCTCAATAAAAAAACTTTTGTAGATGTCTAACATAAATAAAGTAAATCTGGTTAGTAATAAGATAAACTGGTAAAGCTGTTTGTGGAGTTGTTTAATCCTCCTATGCTGAGATCTTGAGAGATTTCATGTCTTCTTTTATCTTCAGTTGATTTCATCTAAGGTTGTGGCTGAAGTCAGCTGTAGTTCTTGTGTTTCTGCTCTTCTGTTTTTCTGTTCTCTTCTTTCCTTCAGTGATTCTGCTTGTTAACAGGCTTATTAAGGCTGAAATTATTTCATATTTAATACACACAGATTTTGTGGCTCAGATAAGGTCCAGTTCTGGTTAATTTCTTTACTCTTGGCTGACATGTGGCATTGCTATGGCCTGCTTGTGGCTCAGTTCTGGCAAACAGGAGCGGTCCGCCCAAGTGCTATCATTCCACGCTGCATGTGGGCCAGATCATCTTTCCACGGGTGCCAGATGTGGATCCGGATGTGGGCCGGATCTGGGCCGACACAATGTTGCTATCTGGGTACTATGTACTAACATTAATTAAATTAATAATTCGATTCAAACAGTAGTTAAAGACAACTAATATCTCACCAACTTGATCTGAGCAGACGAGTCTTTAGTCTTCTTCAAGAAACTCTACACATAACCTTCTAACACTCGCTTTCTCTGTTCTATTGATTTTCTATATACATTTTATTATTTTTATTTATTTAAAAAAAAAATTAATAAAAAAACCTTGCTATTTGTAGTGTGTTAGATAACTGGGACAGCACTTACAGTATATATATATATATATATATATATATATATATGGTTGCTCTTTTTGTTTTGTTTTTTAGTTTGATTGCTTCTATTGTGACTTTGGATAAAACCGTCTGCTAAATGATTAAATTTAAATGTAATATAAAGTGGGACCCTTTGGATACCATGAGTTTGTGCTAGAACTACCATCCACAAAAATAGCTGAACCTGATAATAACACGGCTGTAATTAAGTTTACAGATATCTGAAATTCAATGAAATCAAACTGTTAAATTAAAATGTACAATGAAAAGCTCTTGGCACAAATGTTTTATATCTGTGTGATTCATTCTTCTGTGATCGTGTCCCACGGCTGGCCTTCCTCTGTCTGTCTCAAGATGAAGGAGCTTTATTGTCGTCCAGCTTAAAGTAAAGCTTTACATTACTAAACAAACATAATAAAGATACATACACATCTACACACAATCTGTGTCATGTTCTCTCTCTTTGTGTATGAGTGTGAGAGACAAACGCACATCTGTGTGTCTGTGGGAACCTGCAAAGCTGCTCACCTTGATATGAAGAGTTGTTTAGTGTTTGAGAATGTGTGTGTTTGCATGTGTGTATTTGTGTGTGTGTGTGTGAGTGAGTGTGTGAGTGTGCGTGTTGGCGCCAGGGCTCTTTAACAATCAAAGCAGAGGGGCGTGTGCAGGGAGGAAGTCTCTAGCTGAAAATACAGGTGTGCTTGACTATCAAAGGCTGTTCTCTGAACACTAAACACACAGCACCGCAGAGGGGGAGGCTCGTCTGAGAGTGTGTGTGTGTGTGTGTGTGTGTGTGTGTGTGTGTGTGTGTGTGTGTGTGTGTGTGTGTGTGTGTGACTGCTACACGAATCTCGTCGGCCCGTAGGATTTCCTGGATTTCCATTGACAAACATGCTGCTGGAAATCTGTTATTCGGAAGCTGCTGCAGCGTGTAAATATGATCTTAGGAGGAGGAAGTTCCCTTCAGCCAACACAAACAAAAAAACTATGAAATTAGCCTTATGTGCTCACTTAACCTGCAGTAACCGAAGCCTGTCTGAGATTCACTAAGACTTCATCCAGTCCAGCCGTCTGCTCTTATATGTGTCCTCACTGAGGTCAACACATCATATATTTATCAAGTCCATTATAATGAGCAAGACCAACACAAACTCTGTAAGAAAACCGTTTGTGCGTTTGATGATCTCATATTGAAGGAAATACACTTTCAAAATCTTTTTTTCATGAAGTGTTTTTTTTATAGTGACCAGAAAACAAAAAAAGTCTGTAGATTTCAGATCCAGTTTGTTCTAAGGCAGTGATCATTTTCTCTTCAGCAGCATTCCTATCTATATTCTGAAGGTTTGTTCATATATCATTCACAGTGATTTATAGGACATTGTTTTCCTAAAAACTTGGTGAAAATGTATTTGTTTTCTGTCTGTTGATGTCCTGTTCTAATTTATGGAGTGATAACTTAATGATAAAAATCCACACAGTGCTTTTAAAAAAATCTATTTTAAAATCTCCATTCTCAAATCAGGCTGTTCTGAGATTCCTGTCAGAGTGATGTGGCTCTGCACAGGCTCCTCCCACTGTAGTTGATTGACACTAGCGTCTTACCTTAGCTCCGCCCTGAGTGAGCTGAGAGCTGTCCATCTTGGGGAAGACAAGAATGTCTCTGATTAAGTGATTGGGGTGTTCTGTTGTTGGATTTAATAATGAACATAGCAGTCGTCATTTACTCCCGACATCTGAGCCACTGAAGATGCAGAAAATTAACTTTACTTTCATTTTAAAGGAAATGTGCTGATCACTGATCTGCCTAAATGTGTTTAAGATGGCACAAATCATATGTGATCAAGCTTCATCTACAGAAGAAGTGAGTATAAGGGGGGATTTTATGAATCTTTGCAAATCACCTTTCCTAACATACGCTAGTTAGCAAGTCTCACGGCTGAAGTTTACAGTCTGCTGGTCACCCCACAGAAGAGAGGGGCGGGGTCAGCAGAGCTCATTAGCATTTAAAGCAACATGGACTAGAACTGTGTGCTGATTTTGAAAGGGTAAAAAAGGTGTTTTCACACTACCATTGAGAAATTTTAACCAAAGCATGTTATTGACTTTTTATTAACACCCTAAATAATCATGTCAACTTGTGGAAGACAAGTTTAATAAAGCACTATTAAAAACAACAGATGTTGAAACCAAAGTGCTGCACAGGAAATACACAACAGAATTAAAACTAAATAAAAGACTAGACAATATACGAAACACAACCTGAAGAACAAGTGAAAATTTACACCCTCAGGAAGAAGTCCAGAGAATAAAAGAATGATAAAGAATAAAAATAGGTCTTCAAAGAGGATTTGGACATAGAATTAGAAGGAGCAAATCTAATATTAGATTATCTGTATCTGTTCCATCTTTATCTTTACCTCTAACTCAAGCACAAGGGCTGGACCAGAATATTCGATTCTTTGTTCGGTGGGTTTAGAGATTCTAAAGTTCTGAACACCTAGCATCCCCTGCAAACCGGTTCTCATTCATGCTTGAAGATGAATAATGTGAGTGACTGTAATGAGCATCATAAGTTCATCTGGAAGAGCAGACCTGGTCTGTGTGGGAGTGCTGTAGATTTAGTGAGGACCTGTGCTGACCTCATATTTAGACCCTAGCCCAGCCAGAATGATCAGAGTTACCGGCCCGAGCCCGACCTTCTTTCCCCTTCTCCCAAAACAGCTTACACTACTCTCTCAGCTACTAAAATATTGCAGTTTTGTATGTAATGGCAAAATTATTATATTTCTTTCTTTTTGTTTTATTGTTATTATATTTTTTTTTTTTACTAAGTTAATTTAGAAAAAACAACAACTGGATAACTTTTTCAGCAATGTTTGTACTATAGCATGTTTAAAAGTGGATAATTAATTATATTAATATATATATAATGTCCAGGCAGGACAGTGTACTCTTGGCAGGTCTTCCAGCTAGTTCTATCAAACCTCTTCAAGATTAATCTTTAGTGAGCCGAAAACACAGCGCGTTATGCCTCTATTCATCAAAATGTCTGTACAAAACAAGCACTGGCTCTGCACCTCTTTACCTAAATTCACTAGTTCAGACTTATGTGCCCCCCAGAAGCTTGTGTTCTAGTGAAGGGTGCATTATAGTGCCACCCTGAAGAGGCTTGCCCTAACTGTTCCCTGCTGCTGGAATGACCTGTCCGCCTCGATCTGAGCAGATGAGTCCTCGACCATCTTTAAGACACGACTAGAGACATCTCTTCCATCTACGCTTGACATTCTAAAACTAGCGTTCTCTATTACTTTTCTATTCTGTCTACTTCTACACTATAACGTCTGTCTTCAGCCCTGAGACCTGAGACGGGCTTCTGAACCCTCACTACTCATCTTCCTGATCTGTCTGAAGCACAGTATAGCTAAACTCACTAGTTCAGACTCATGTGTCCTCCTGAAGCTTGTGTTCCTCAGGTGAAGACACAGACCTTAATCTGGACTGAACCACCTGCACATCTCAATCCAAGCAGCTGAGGCTTCAGCCCTTAACAAAAGTATGTTTCATCAGCACCTACTATACTGGCACTTACCTATTCTATTTTATTCTATTCTATTCTATTCTATTCTACTCTACTCTACTCTATTCTATTCTATTCTATTCTACTCTATTCTATTCTATTCTACTCTATTCTACTCTATTCTATTCTACTCTATTCTACTCTATTCTATTCTATTCTACTCTATTCTATTCTATTCTACTCTATTCTATTCTATTCTACTCTATTCTACTCTATTCTACTCTATTCTATTCTATTCTATTCTACTCTATTCTATTCTACTCTATTCTATTCTACTCTATTCTACTCTATTCTATTCTACTCTATTCTACTCTATTCTATTCTATTCTACTCTATTCTACTCTATTCTACTCTATTCTATTCTACTCTATTCTACTCTATTCTATTCTATTCTGTTCTACTCTATTCTACTCTATTCTATTCTAATCTATTCTGTTTTTTTTCCAGATCTATTTAAAAACACATCTGGTTATGTGCACTGTGCCTGACTGAGAATGTTTCTCTCTTGTTGGTCTGACTGCTTCTTTTCTTCTCATTTGTAAGTCACTTTGGATAAAAGTGTCTGCTAAATGATTAAATGTAAATGTACAGCAACATTAAAAGTGCTGGACAGGTTAGAATATGGAACGTGAATGAAACTTTATAAATTCTGACTCTATAAAACTTTATAAAAACTCTACAAGGCTAAAGTAGTAAAACAATAAAATCAAGCATATAATAAAAATAGACTGAAGAAAGACAAACTCTCTGTGGTGAGAAAATATTTGTTTGGGGTGTGGGGGGGGGGTGATTTCCTGTCTGTCTTGCAGGTAGTTTGAGGTCTCGCACTGACATGTTGAGACGCATGCGACCAGCCGCTCTGACGGTGTGTGTGTGTGTGTGTGTGTGTGTGTGCGGCAGGGACAGCGCTGAATCAATGAAAGTGTGTATGAATGAACTGTGTGTGTGTGTGTGTGTGTGTGTGAGAGAGAGAGAGACAGAGAGAGAGAGAGGTGTGGCTCTCACTGTCATAAACTTGTGCTGCTTTCAGAGGGGCATCACATTCATCAGGAGACACTGAGCAGGTAAAACTCTCTCTCATCACTCATTTCATTATTGTGTTGCATGAATGTAATTATAATAGTGTTTATTTGTGATTGCTTATGCCAACTCAAGCTTTGATTTCAATTCAAGTCGTTTCTAAATTCTTAAAGTGATAAGAATTAAACATTCAAACTCTTGATAAAGAGCGTGTTCACGGCTGATGCACGAGTTCAACATCATCATCATGAGCTGATATAGTGTTGATGACAGAATATATTCTCACAGAAAAACGTGTGTGTGTGTGTGCAGAAGTGGCTACATGTTGTAAAGCGTCTTATGAAGACATTAAAAGAGCTCTTCATTATTTGGAAGACCAAATGTGTTCTGCTGAAATCTCCTGCCGTCAGCAGGTTTGTGAGTCTTACATTCAGTACAGTTAGTCAATATTATCTTAGTATTAAAACCATTGAGTCTATGTGTGTGTGTGTGTGTGTGTGTGTGTGTGTGTGTGTGTGTGTGTGTGTGTGTGTGTGTGTGTGTGTGTGTGTGTGTGTGTGTGTGTGATTGTGGGAAGTTGTGGACTTGTGCCAGACTGCATGTGTTTGTCTGTTTTCAGAGAAGTTCTGGCAGACAGTTAAACCTGTTTTCATCACAAATCTCTCTCTCTCTCTCTCACACACACACACACACACACACACACACACACACACACACACACTCCAGCTGTCAACAGGTCTTTACAGCTGCAATCCTGAGCCTTCCTGTACGTATAAACACACACACACACACATACACACACACACACACACACACACTGAACACATATCAAAGTCTTCTACTGATTTATATGAAGTCCATTATAATGACATTAAATTCTATAAGGTAACTGAAAAATTATATTGAATTCTGAATATTGATACTGAAATTATAGTTTATATGCTTGAAGGAGTTGTTTAAAAGTTTATGTCAATCCTTGATACAATTTTGTCCCAAAATTAGAGCTAAACACACAAGCACTATGTATATACATATATCGAATATATAATATCTGACACATCTCTCTGTGCTGGAAGTACTTCTGAAATTCGGATGTGTCTATGTGATGTGTCAAGTTTGGACATGTCTACTGTGTGTGTGTGTGTGTGTGTGTGTGTGTCCGGGCTGGTCCATCCAGGTGTGAGGGAGCGAGAGGCTGTTATCAGCAGTGTTGTGTATGTGTATGTGTGTGTGTGTGTGTGTGTGTTTGTGTGTGTGTGTGTGTGTGTGTGTGTGTGTGTGTGTGTAATATTTGCAATGTCCAAATACTTTGAAATGTCCTCACAAATGTGATAAAACAGAGAATGTGAGGACATCTGAAAAGCTCTTCACTGAAAGACTCTGAGACTTGTGTGTCTCATTTTAGCAGGTTTAGTGTGTTAGAGATTGGGATTTATTCCACTGCGTCTGAGACATGCTTACTAATAAAGTGAAACCGAGTGTGTGTGTGTGGGTGTGTGTGTGTGTGTGTGGGGGGGGGGGGTTAGTGCTGAGGTGTGTGTTTTTTGAGATCACGGATGCATTAAGGTGGCGTCTAACTAGTCGACTCAAAACAACTTAATTGTGGTCGGTGTGTCTCACCTGCCATCACTTTTGGCTGTAATCTCGTCCTCTCCAGTAGGAGGTCCGATTCACAATAGGTATGTTTACATGCACTTATTGCTGAATAAATACTTTTTGATTTCATATTCGGTTTGATTTGGAGTGTAACTGTCGTTTTTGCCTTGATGACATATCTGAAAGGAACGCTGGCACGTATGTCAGCAGAGCTTTTTTAGTAGATATTTTGTATATATTCAGTCGCCTCCAGTTCATAAGACATATTATAAGGGTTCTGGTAAACGTGCATCACAGTTTCATTCTGTTAAGTGTTCACAGGACTGACTGTTCCCACTTTATTTCTCAAACTAAAGTTTCGAGGGGCAGCGTCATTGTCTAGCTTTTGGAACGCTCTTCACAACGTACTAGAAAAGCAGCATCTTTAGTGCTGATGAACTGAGCTGTAGTGTAACTGTCAGCGTCTCCAAAGCCACATTAGCTCACAAACCTCTAACACACATTAGAGCTTCGCTGACGTCATGGGAGGGAGTTGGCACAACCGTTAGATAATGGCCACACTAGCTTACAAAATAAAAAGTTGAAATGAATGATTTCCATCGATCTCAGCTGAGCTTTACAGACTGAAGAACTGACAAGCTTCTTTCCTGCTCAGATACAAACCTTTTTGCTCAAATCACAAACACAGACCGTCATCCATGGTGTCTGTTTCAAATAGTTGACTCAGTCATTGAACAGTCTGTTGTTGAATGTAATGTCACTGTGTAAAGTTACTCTGAATCTCATCCTGATTGAGTTCGGTATGGCAGCTCATGTTTATGCGGTGTTCACACGAGCTACATTTACATGCACCCAAATAATTCCAGTAATCAGACTGAAAAGCCTTCATGCAAACATCTCGATCAAATAATGGGAAGTGAATGACAACAGAAGCTTTAAACATTACAAATGGCTGTACACGCTCTTACGTCAAAAGTGTAAATTCAGCTTGAAATCAGTTCAGTTATTAGGTGACCTCATGCAATAGGGCCATGTACAGCTAAGTCGATACATTTTACTTAATATTAATTGTCACATGACTAATACCTAAAAAGCTGCATTAAAATTGCCATTAAAAAGAACAGAAAAACAATGGATGAAATCATTTTACAAATCATTCAAACTGATCTGTTTGTGTGTGTAGCTTTCTGATCATGCTGTATTTGTGTTTTGACAGGTTCAGACAGTGTTTTCAGATTCCCATCCACAGTCATGTGGTGATACAGTCTCTCTCTCACACACACACACACACACACACACAGTCCCTCACTCATCATGGCCCACCCGTACGACCCTTGGTTGCGTGCAGGACCACCGCAGGAGGAGGTGAGCGTGTCTGGCTGGTGGGACATGCACACTGGAGCAGCAGCAGGTTGGATGGACCTGCAGGGGGCGGGGCTGGGGGCGGGGCCAGCACAGGGTGGTTCTATGAGCTCCTACACAGCTGACCCACAGATGTGCTGCGTGCCACCCTCCGGCTCCAGCCACTCCGGCCTGCACTACCCGCCTGAGGGCTTTAAGATGGAGCCGTTGACACAAGATCTGCTGCCGCTCCCACAGGCCTCCCCTTCCTACTCCTCAGAGGAGCAACAGGATGCCGCAGGTGCTTCCGCTCGACCGAAATCACAGCGTCGTACCGGGAGTCGCGCTCCTGGTCAAGCCTCCTGCCGCTGTCCCAACTGCCTGAGCGCAGAGTCTCTGGGAAGTGCTGGCGATGGTGGCAAACGCAAGCACCTGCACAACTGCCACATCCCTGGCTGCGGGAAGGCGTATGTGAAGACGTCGCACCTCAAAGCGCACCTGCGCTGGCACAGCGGTGACCGGCCCTTCGTCTGCAACTGGCTGTTCTGTGGCAAACGCTTCACACGATCGGATGAACTGCAGCGCCACCTACAGACGCACACTGGTGCCAAACGCTTCGGCTGCAGCTCTTGCCCGCGGGTCTTTCTGCGCGCCGACCATCTGGCCAAACACATGCGTGTGCATGAGTCACCATGCCAACCGGCCGAAGAGACTCATTCGGCAACGGCGGTGCCCATGACAGGAAGCAGATCTGCTGCGACGTCTCTACTCAGAGTGAAGACGGAATCAGAGAACTGTGACGACGACACAACGGTAGCAAACAGCTAATCGCTCAACTGCTCATTAGTCATGTGACCAATAAAACCAAACTTATGGATGTGCCGTTCATCATTCTGATGGTGACTGATGTGTACTGTAATCACATATGAAAATGATCTGTAGAACGTGGCATTAGGATGAAACACGTAGCATAATGCTGTTATATCTTCTGTTTTATTTATATTTGTACATTTTTTGTTTCATATTCTTTGTTGATCAACTTAAAATGTTGTGTCATCCATGTATTTTTGTCAATGTAATATTCCAATTTTTAGTGAGGGTATGTAATTAGTTTGAATAAATATAGAGCATTTTGTGAATTTCTCATATTTGTTTTGTGATAGTGCTATAAAAACATCAGATTAACAATATATACAGACTCAGCAATATCTAATTTGATTAAACCATTTATACTAATTTGACCAATCAAATGAGTAAAAATATCATTACTTAAGTTCTTTGTGATTAAAGACCTTCATAACAGCACGGCAATGCAATGTCACATGAGCGTAACTGTGATAAAGATGATAATTCCACAATTTATACCGGTTGAAAAATTGTATATTGCCCACTCCTAACACTATGAAGGTGACTTCTTTGAGATTAAAGAAAAAGACAGATAAAGATAAAAAAGTATATCCAGCTATATACAGGCCTTAAAAGAGCATATCCACAAACTCATAGAAAATAACCAAAACAATCCAAGGTTTTTATTTAGCACAGTGGCTAGATTAACAAATTACCAGACGTCACCTGATTCAAATATTCCACCAACGTTTAATAGTAATGACTTTCTTCACTGATAAAATAGATAACATTAGAAATACAATAGAGAATGTAGATTCTACAGCGTCTAACACTTCAGTTTCATCCATCACACCCAAAGATAAACTGCAGTGCTTCACAACTATAGGACAGGAAGAGCTAAATAAACTTATCACTGTATCTAAACCAACAACATGTTAATTAGATCCTGTACCCACTAAATTACTAAAAGAGCTGTTACCTGTAGCCGAAGAACCGCTTCTCAATATCATTAACTCGTCGTTATCTTTAGGTCACGTCCCAAAACCATTCAAGCTGGCGGTTATTAATCCTCTTATTAAGAAACCAAAACTAGATCCTAGTGTACTGGCAAATTATAGGCCTATTTCAAATCTTCCATTTATGTCTAAAATGTTTGAAAAATTTGTGTCTGCTCAATTGAGCTCCTTCCTGCAAAAAAAATATCTGTATGAAGAATTTTCAGGTTTCAGGCCCCACCATAGCACAGAAACTGCACTTGTTAAAATTACAAATGACCTGCTTCTTGCGTCAGATCAAGGCTGCATCTCATTTCTAGTCTTACTTGATCTTAGTGCTGTGTTCAACACCATAGATCATGACATACTCATAGATCGATTACAAAACTCCTGATTTATTGAGAACTCCTTGTGGTTCAGTACTCCTGCCTGCGGGTGTCGCTGTTGGACAGTGTTTTCTACTTCCTGATCAGATTAACTTTGATCGTTCACTTTAATTTTATATCCGTGAGTGCAGTACACCTGCAAAGCGTTAGCACTCATTAACTTGTCATTAGCGTTTTCATTCGAACCTATCGCTGTGTTCTTTTCTCCTCTCTCTCGCTCCAGTTTTTCACAAGTTCATCAAACAACCGCAGTAAGAATATTTCATCAAGCACGGTGAGTAATGGCTTCTCCCGTCATTGTTATTTGCACCTCTTGCCACATGTACAGTTTATCTATCTCTGTCGCTGATGAGGGATTCACATGTGATAAATGCAGGGAAATAGTTAGGCTGACAGAGAAGATTTCAGAATTAGAGACACGCATCCAAACTTTAATTGAGGATAGTAAGAATGTTAGGGCTCTAGATACGGCTTTGGATGCGTCTAGCTCAGGGATTCCTGTACATTGTTCGGTTCCGGAAACAGAGCCCCTGCAGCAGTGCAACTGGGTGACGGTGAGGCAGCGTAGTCGTGGGTCAAAACACCGCTCTTCTGTTCCGATCAAAACATTAAACAGGTTCTACCTGATGACCTGATGAAAGTGCTCTAGTTATTGGTGATTCTATTGTACGGAACGTGAATATAGAGACACCAGCCACCATAGTCAAATGTTTACCGGGAGCCAGAGCGCCTGACATCTTGGCAAATTTAAAAGTGCTGGCTAATGCTAAACGTAAATACAGTAAGATTGTTATTCATGCCGGCGCTAATGATGTTCGACTTCGCCAGTCGGAGATCACTAAAAATAACATTAAAGATGTGTGTGAACTTGCAAGCACGATGTCAGACACTGTAATATGCTCTGGTCCCCTCCCTGCTTACCGTGGTGACGAGATGCATAGCAGATTGTCATCACTCAATGGCTGGATGTCTAAGTGGTGCCCACAGAATAACATAGGTTTCATAGACAATTGGACAAGCTTTTGGGACAGACCTGACCTGTTTAAAAGAGATGGTCTTCATCCCTCCTGGGGTGGCGCCACTCTTCTCTCTAGAAATATGGCAAATAGTCTTCGTGTTTATACTTGACTAACTGGGGCCCAGGTCAGGAAGCAGACAGACTGGCTAAACCGACCGTCTGCTAACTGCCTCACGTCACAGAGGTCAGGTAATTATCAGCACATAGAGACTCTTTCACCTAGATATCACACTATAGAGACTGTGTCTGTTCCCCGAACTAGAAAAAACAAAAAACGTCCAAACCAAGTTAAGATTAACAATTTAATTGAGGTTCAACAAACAAAAAACAGAAGCAATGTGGATAAACAAATGATAAAGCTTGGCTTATTGAATATCAGATCCCTTTCTACGAAAACACTTTTTGTAAATAATATGATCACTGATCATAATATAGATGTACTCTGTTTGACAGAAACCTGGCTAAAACCTGATGATTACATTATTTTAAATGAGTTCACCCCCCAAGATTACTGTTATAAACATGAGCCGCGTCTAAAAGGCAAAGGGGGAGGTGTTGCTTCAATTTATAACAACGTTTTCAGGATTTCTCAGAGGGCAGGCTTCAAGTATAACTCGTTTGAAGTAATGGTGCTTCATATAACATTATCCAAAGAAACAAATGTTAATGATAAATCCCCTGTTATGTTTGTACTGGCTACTGTATACAGGCCACCAGGGCACCATACAGACTTTATTAAAGAGTTTGGTGATTTTACATCCGAGTTAGTGCTGGCTGCAGATAAAGTTTTAATAGTTGGTGATTTTAATATCCATGTTGATAATGAAAAAGATGCATTGGGATCAGCATTTATAGACATTCTGAACTCTATTGGTGTTAGACAACACGTTTCAGGACCTACTCATTGTCGAAATCATACTCTAGATTTAATACTGTCACATGGAATTGATGTTGATGGTGTTGAAATTATTCAGCCAAGTGATGATATCTCAGATCATAATTTAGTTTTGTGCAAACTTCATATAGCCAAAATTGTAAATCCTACTTCTTGTTACAAGTATGGAAGAACCATCACTTCTAACACAAAAGACTGCTTTTTAAGTTATCTTCCTGATGTATCCAAATTCCTTAGCATATCCAAAACCTCAGAACAACTTGATGATGTAACAGAAACTATGGACTATCTCTTTTCTAGCACTTTTACCCTCTGAGGTCTAATGGTATTTTTGGGGCCTGGAGAAGTTTTGTCATGACCTGACATTTGTGCTTTTTTCAGTTGCTTATAAACATCTAAATGGTTAAAGTCTAATCTCACTGTAAACAGCATAAACTGAGCTATAATATGTGAGCAGCATGTATGTACATGATTGTGTTTTTGAGAAAAAAATGTTATGCGTGGTTAGTGAAAAACTAAAAATGTTAAATTACTTGAATAAGGCAAAAAAACACATACAGAACATTGGTTCCCGGGACTGGAGACTGTAGCCAAGAATTTTTCTTTCTAAATTATGTGAAAAACATCTTGTTTCCTCACTTACAGAAAAAAAAATATTGATTTAAATGATCTAAGACACTTTTTGTTTTTAAAAGTCATATGCGAGTAGACATCAACTATCATGAATATCATTGTGATTTACACTTGAGAAGACAAAGGCATAATGAGCTGCATAATGAGCTGCATAATGAGCCTTTCAGTCATCTGTGCCACTGTGAGGGAGGAGTTACAAGAAAGAATGTGAGGACAAAATTAATGTATATATTTTTATGTTCGTGGTATATTTAGATTATATATAATTATCCCACAACATAATTTAATATTCACTTGCGAGTGCAGTTAAACAGTTTATTAGCAACAATCAAAGCTGACTTTAAAAGCTGATTTTTTGCATCATTACTCCAGTCACACAATCCTTCAGAAATCCTTTTAATAATCAGATTTTCTAAAAAAAAAAAAAAAAAATTTTTATTGTTATTATTATCATTATTATTATTATCATTACTAATGTTACAAAGAGCTGAGAATATTTTTTCAGTTTTTTGGGGGGGATAAATTGAAAGAACAGCATTGTTTGTTACATTTGTTTCAGTTACATTTATTTGTTACATTTATATTATTTACATCAAGCTTTTGAATTGTATAGTAGTGTATATTGTTATTTAAACTTCATAATGTTGTACTTGATTATACATTTAGTCAGGAATTATAGTTTGGAAAAAGTCTAACTAGTAAAATGTTTACACGTTATGTGAAAACTAGTACATGAATGAATAAATAAAAAGATAATCACTCATGTTTATGATCTCTGCATAATAAAGCGCTTTATTCTTTTTTTCTGAGGAAATCCAAATCTCGAATCAACTTAAAAGGGTTAAATAAAGTTGCTCCTTTACGCTTAAGGAAAGTTAAGGAAAACAGTTTGACACCATGGTATAATGAGCATACTCGCACCCTAAAGAGAGCAGACCGAAAAATGGAGCGCAGCTGGAGGAAAACAAAACTAGAGGTATATCGTATTGCTTGGCGGGAAAATAAACTATCCTACAGAAAAGAATTAAAAACTGCTAGATCTGATTACTTTACATCTCTTTTAGAAGAAAACAAACATAACCCCAGGTATTTATTCAATACAGTGGCTAAATTAACGAAAAATAAAGCCTCAACAAGTGTTGACATTTCCCAACATCACAGCAGTAATGACTTTATGAACTACTTTACTTCTAAAAATGATACTATTAGAGATAAAATTGCAACCATTCAGCCGTCAGCTACAGTATCACATCAGACAGTGCACTATAGACCCCCTGAGGAACAGTTCCACTCATTCTCTACTATAGGAGAGGAAGAATTGTATAAACTTGTTAAATCATCTAAACCAACAACATGTATGTTAGACCCTATACCATCTAAGCTCCTAAAAGAGGTGCTTCCAGAAGTCATGGATCCTCTTCTGACTATTATTAATTCCTCATTGTCATTAGGATATGTCCCCAAAACCTTCAAACTGGCTGTTATTAAGCCTCTCATCAAAATAACACAACTTGACCCCAAAGAACTAGTTAATTATAGACCAATCTCGAATCTCCCTTTTCTGTCCAAGATACTAGAAAAGGTGGTATCCTCACAATTATATTCCTTCTTAGAGAAAAAGGGTATATGTGAGGATTTCCAGTCAGGATTTAGACCGTATCATAGTACTGAGACTGCTCTTCTTAGAGTTACAAATGATCTGCTCTTATCATCTGATCGTGGGTGTATCTCTCTATTAGTTTTATTGGATCTTAGTGCTGCGTTTGACACAATTGACCACAACATTCTTTTGCATAGACTTGAACACTTTGTTGGCATCAGTGGAAGTGCATTAGCATGGTTTAAATCGTACTTATATGACCGCCATCAGTTCGTAGCAGTGAATGAAGATGTATCCTATCGATCACAAGTGCAGTATGGAGTACCTCAAGGCTCAGTACTAGGGCTGCTACTCTTCACACTTTATATGTTACCCTTGGGAGATATCATCAGGAAACATGGTGTTAGCTTTCACTATTATGCTGATGATACTCAGCTCTATATTTCTTCGCAGCCCGGTGAAACACACCAATTTGAAAAACTAATGGATTGCATAGTCGATATAAAAAACTGGATGACAAGTAATTTCTTACTGCTAAATTCTGAAAAAACAGAGGTGTTATTTATAGGACCTAAAAACTCTGCTTGTAATAACCTAGAACACTGTCTAAGACTTGATGGTTGCTCTGTCAACTCTTCGTCATCAGTAAGGAACCTAGGTGTGCTATTTGATCGCAATCTTTCCTTAGAAAGCCACGTTTCTAGCATTTGTAAAACTGCATTTTTCCATCTCAAAAATATATCTAAATTACGGCCTATGCTCTCAATGTCAAATGCAGAAATGTTAATCCATGCATTTATGCCCTCAAGGTTAGATTATTGTAATGCTTTATTGGGTGGTTGTTCTGCACGCTTAGTAAACAAACTACAGCTAGTCCAAAATGCAGCAGCAAGAGTTCTTACTAGAACCAGGAAGTATGACCATATTAGCCCGGTCCTGTCAACACTGCACTGGCTCCCTATCAAGCATCGCATAGATTTTAAAATATTGCTTATTACTTATAAAGCCCTGAATGGTTTAGCGCCTCAGTATTTGAATAGCTCCTTTTACATTATAATCCTCTACGTACGCTACGTTCTCAAAACTCAGGCAATTTGATAATACCTAGAATATCAAAATCAACTGCAGGCGGCAGATCCTTTTCCTATTTAGCGTCTAAACTCTGGAATAACCTACCTAACATTGTTCGGGAGGCAGACACATTCTTGCAGTTTAAATCTAGATTAAAGACCCATCTCTTTAACCTGGCTTACACATAACATACTAATATACTTTTAATATTCAAATCCGTTAAAGGATTTTTAGGCTGCATTAATTAGGTAAACCGGAACCGGAAACATTTCCCATAACACCCGATGTACTTGCTACATCATTAGAAGAATGGCATCTACGCTAATATTAGTCTGTTTCTCTCTTATTCCGAGGTCACCGTAGCCACCAGATCCAGTCTGTGTCCAGATCAGAGGGTCACTGCAGTCACCCGGATCCAGTACGTATCCAGACCAGATGCTGGATCAGCACCTAGAAAGGACCTCTACATCCCTGAAAGACAGCGGAGACCAGGACAACTAGAGCCCCAGATACAGATCCCCTGTAAAGACCTTGTCTCAGAGGAGCACCAGGACAAGACCACAGGAAACAGATGATTCTTCTGCACAATCTGACTTTGCTGCAGCCTGGAATTGAACTACTGGTTTCGTCTGGTCAGAGGAGAACTGGCCCCCCAACTGAGCCTGGTTTCTCCCAAGGTTTTTTTCTCCATTCTGTCACCGATGGAGTTTCGGTTCCTTGCCGCTGTCGCCTCTGGCTTGCTTAGTTGGGGTCACTTCATCTACAGCGATATCGTTGACTTGATTGCAAATAAATGCACAGACACTATTTAACTGAACAGAGATGACATCACTGAATTCAATGATGAACTGCCTTTAATTGTCATTTTGCATTATTGACACTGTTTTCCTAATGAATGTTGTTCAGTTGCTTTACGCAATCCTTTTTAAAGCGCTATATAAATAAAGGTGACTTGAGGGCACTGATATGTTCATTGGCATAAATATTTATTTTCTGAGAGATGAACTAAAGATTTTGAGTAAGTTACAGGCTTTTGCAGGTTATCCATTTTGCGGTGCTGTTTGTACGAATTGTTTTGAAAAAATGCACATACTTCTTTGGAAATATTAAGGATGATTTGAGAAATGCACCAAAGTGACTGAGAAAAACTGTAAAGCAAGGACCACAATGGAAATACATGTAAATTACTGAAACTTTATTGTGTGATCCTTGACAAGAAGGTTGTAAAAGTGAATTGCTTCTGTTCGTCTCAAATAAACTCAACTCAATGAATAGCACTAGAAGAGATGAGTTCAGAGACCAAACAACTGAATAAACACGAAATGCATTGGAATACTGTCAGTTACTTTACAGAAATAAATCAATTCATTCATTCGGCATCTTCTGCCAAACTACATTACAGTATTGGTTGTATCTGTATTTGTTATAGCAGTTTCTTAGTCCTCTGACAGAACACTTCTCTGCCTCTAGACAGTCGTCTCTCAGTTCTGCACTTGCACAGTACATACTTGGCTACAAAATGAGGGTGTACAACATGTGCTGCAGTATTTACTGTACATTGAATAATGAAAGTTCTCTCATCTGAAGTACTGTAATGATATTGTGTGTGTATTGTGGGAGTAGTTTTGAAACCCTGTAGATGAGCATGTAGTGCTTCGTTGTTCATCAGGAACAAATTACCTTTGACCTCATCCCCTTCATTTTTATATCCCCCTCCTCTTCCTCTTTGTCTCCCACTACCAGAAATCATTTTCCCAAATTCACAATCAGCTGTGCTCCTGTTCATATCATCCAGACTCGGAGCGGTGTCATCAGTCCTGCTGCTGAATGTTCATACAGGGATAACTGTGCGCTTTTTGAGTTCATATTTTGATGCTTGAGTTAATTATATTGTGTGTTTGTGTTTTCTGAATGAGAACATGGTTAAACCTGTGCAAAGATGATGCCTTTCTTGTGTAGAGGTTTGCAGAAAACAGGTTTATGTGTGCAAACAGGTGACATGTGTTAAAAGTTTTCTTTGTTTTGAGAATTGTATGAATGGTTTGAAAAATTGGGCCAGACGAATCAGTTAACAATAACTAAGTATCTCATTCAGATAACTCATTTATTTATATTGATTGGTTATTCATGTCTCTTCTTCAAATGACTAGCAATATTCAGTGTGAAGGTTACTTCCAGAACACTTTCTTTGAGATTAAGAAAATAGCTCAAGAAGAAAAAAGATTTAATATACTTATAAAATCAATAAAAACTATAATAACTCAATATTGTATTTTATTTTTTATAGAAAAAAAGGCCCAAATAGCAGAATAAATCTGGGTTATTATAAATAAACTACAATTTAAGTCTAGAGAAAAGACTAGACACTGGACAAGCTACACATGCTGCATCTCACTGAACTAAACATACTGCACTTAAATCATATCTTCATACCATTAGACTATTAAAAGACCATTTTAAGCTTCTTCAAAACAAACATCTTTTGTTGTGTTGGAATAAAGTGAGATTTGATTCTTCAGTCTTTGGAGGGTCAGGACTGGAGCTCTTTGTCTATGATGTTGCTCTCGCTGACTCGGTTTTCTTTAGCATTCATGAGAGGAGAGTCTTCAACCACAGTTACACTTTCACCCTCTGGAAAAAACTCGTCAGGACGATTTCGTTTGAAAAACCCACACTACACACACACACACACACACACACACACACACAGATTAGAGAAGAATTTGAGAGGTGAATGATGAGAACAACTCTTAAGGTGACTTGATTGGACCTTACCTTCAGCAGAAGGATCAATATGATAATGAGGAAGAGGAACCCGCCCACTACACCAGTGCCAACAATCAGCAATCGACTGGGAGGAACGACAAACTCCACCTTCACTGTAGTCTAGAGGAAAATCATCACAACCACTGGCACTAGTAAGGTTTTTATACTTTAAATACATAAACACATAAAATACATACAGTGTATAAATAAAATGTATAGAAGTACAGTGATAGAAATATTTTATTTAAATGTTAAGTAGAAAAAAATAAAAACATTTTCATGGTTTAATGGTTCAAATTTACATTGAAGATGAATGATATGGTGGGTACCTGAGATCTGTGGGGATTGAACTGCAGAGAGAAAAAGCAATATATTCTAGTTAAATATATGTGATAAAACAGTCTGCTTCTTCTGAACTTGAACTTGAACTGTAGAGGGCAGCACAAGCACATCATCAATTATATGTAGCTGCAAAAATCATCTTTCCCAATTCAATATGTTATAGAAGATGATTCACCGGCGCCTGATTCTTTTTAAAGGATCTGAAAGTGTGAAATGGAACGCAGATTATGTGAATGACATTATTATGTGAAAATAAGGGACAGAATAAAATTTTAATATTTTAAGCGTGTATAAAAGGTTCTCAGAAAGAATCACATTTGTTTTGTTTAACCTATGCACAATTATTCTAAAAATAAAGTTTTTAAAATAAAGTCACTATAGATTGTGACTGCAAGTGGTGTATTATTTTGGGAGTAATTTTGAATATACTGTGAAATTACATACAATATTGCATAACATTTTAAATTATAACAACAGAACATCTATGAATATTCAATCAACAAAGAATTTTAAACAATGACAGTTGCTATAACATTTTAGTTCAAAATGTTAAATATGTAGCTTATGAATTCATTAAAATTTATATTTTTTTCAATTAAAGATAACTTGTGAGTGCGTGTGCTGCTTTTGGTGCTTCAATTTCTTATAATATTAATTAAATGAGGTCCAGGTTTAGGAATATGCTAGAAGTTTTTTTTTTTAATTTAATTTTCTCTATTTATCAACATTAACTTACAATAGTGAAAGACGTCTTCCCTCAGGTAGATTGCATTTGTCTTGTCTAGCTGGATGTTGTGCTTATGATTAATAATCAGTTTCTTTGCATTCACCCAAACGGATTGGGTGAAATAAAAACACAAATAGTGAAGGGGATTGCCGTTAGCATGACTGACTAGGCAATAAGGGATTCTGCAAGGTCTTAAAGCCTTCCCTGAGTGACTACATTCACAATTCAAACAATGATTTGTGCAAAAAGAAATGGTTAATTACAGAACGCTTATCTGATGCCTTAAATACAGGACAATTCTGTACTATACAGAACTGTCGGCAACGCTACCTGTAGATCTCAGATTTGTGTTAACATGAAACAGCAACTAATTATTGGTTCATATCTGATGTGAATTCACCTTTAGTTCGGTTGATGTCTGGTTATAGCGGCTTGTGTTGTAGTTGAGCTCAGCGCTGATGTTGAACACATGATCCCTTCTGAACTCATAGAAGGAGTATTTCTACAGCAGAAGAAAAGTCTTTAAAGTTAATAATACATTTCATGTTAAACACCTTACATTTAGGACTGTTTCTGTTGGCTGAAAAAAGCATTTCTATGTCTGTTTGTGATTGTGCAGTGCTGTAGTTCAGGTGTTTGTGATTGTGCGGTGCTGTAGTTCAGGTGTGTGTTTGTGATTGTGCGGTGCTGTAGTTCAGGTGTTTGTGATTGTGCGGTGCTGTAGTTCAGGTGTGTGTTTGTGATTGTGCGGTGCTGTAGTTCAGGTGTTTGTGATTGTGCGGTGCTGTAGTTCAGGTGTGTGTTTGTGATTGTGCGGTGCTGTAGTTCAGGTTTGTGTTTCAGGTGTTTGTGCGGTGCTGTAGTTCAGGTGTTTGTGATTGTGCGGTGCTGTAGTTCAGGTGTTTGTGATTGTGCGGTGCTGTAGTTCAGGTGTGTGTTTGTGATTGTGCGGTGCTGTAGTTCAGGTGTGTGTTTGTGATTGTGCGGTGCTGTAGTTCAGGTGTGTGTTTGTGATTGTGCGGTGCTGTATTTTCAGGTGTTTGTGATTGTGCGGTGCTGTAGTTCAGGTGTGTGTTTGTGATTGTGAGGTGCTGTAGTTCAGGTGTGTGTTTGTGATTGTGCGGTGCTGTAGTTCAGGTGTGTGTTTGTGATTGTGCGGTGCTGTATTTCAGGTGTTTGTGATTGTGCGGTGCTGTAGTTCAGGTGTGTGTTTGTGATTGTGAGGTGCTGTAGTTCAGGTGTGTGTTTGTGATTGTGCGGTGCTGTATTTTCAGGTGTTTGTGATTGTTCGGTGCTGTAGTTCAGGTGTTTGTGATTGTGCGGTGCTGTAGTTCAGGTGTGTGTTTGTGATTGTGCGGTGCTGTAGTTCAGGTGTGTGTTTGTGATTGTGCGGTGCTGTAGTTCAGGTGTGTATTTGGGATTGTGCGGTGCTGTAGTTCAGGTGTGTGTTTGTGATTGCGCAGTGCTGTAGTTCAGGTGTGTGTTTCAGGTGTTTGTGTGGTGCTGTAGTTCAGGTGTGTGTTTCAGGTGTTTGTGCGGTGCTGTAGTTCAGGTGTGTGTTTGTGATTGCGCAGTGCTGTAGTTCAGGTGTGTGTTTCAGGTGTTTGTGTGGTGCTGTAGTTCAGGTGTGTGTTTCAGGTGTTTGTGCGGTGCTGTAGTTCAGGTGTGTGTTTCAGGTGTTTGTGATTGTGCGGTGCTGTAGTTCAGGTGTGTGTTTCAGGTGTTTGTGCGGTGCTGTAGTTCAGGTGTGTGTTTGTGATTGTGCGGTGCTGTAGTTCAGGTGTGTATTTGGGATTGTGCGGTGCTGTAGTTCAGGTGTGTGTTTTTGATTGTGCAGTGCTGTAGTTCAGGTGTGTGTTTCAGGTGTTTGTGTGGTGCTGTAGTTCAGGTGTGTGTTTCAGGTGTTTGTGCGGTGCTGTAGTTCAGGTGTGTGTTTCAGGTGTTTGTGATTGTGCGGGGCTGTAGTTCAGGTGTTTGTGATTGTGCGGTGCTGTAGTTCAGGTGTTTGTGATTGTGCGTTGCTGTAGTTCAGGTGTGTGTTTCAGGTGTTTGTGATTGTGCGGGGCTGTAGTTCAGGTGTGTGTTTCAGGTGTTTGTGCGGTGCTGTAGTTCAGATGTTTGTGATTGTGCGTTGCTGTAGTTCAGGTGTGTGTTTCAGGTGTTTGTGATTGTGCGGGGCTGTAGTTCAGGTGTGTGTTTCAGGTGTTTGTGCGGTGCTGTAGTTCAGGTGTTTGTGATTGTGCAGTGCTGTAGTTCAGGTGTTTGTGATTGTGTGGTGCTGTAGTTCAGGTGTGTGTTTCAGGTGTTTGTGGGGGGCTGTAGATCAGGTTTGTTTTTCAGGTGTTTGTGCGGTGCTGTAGTTAAGGTGTTTGTGATTGTGCAGTGCTGTAGTTCAGGTGTTTGTGATTGTGCGGTGCTGTAGTTCAGGTGTGTGTTTCAGGTGGTTGTGATTGTGCGGTGCTGTAGTTCAGGTGTGTGTTTCAGGTGTTTGTGATTGTGCGGTGCTGTAGTTCAGGTGTGTGTTTCAGGTGTTTGTGATTGTGAGGTGCTGTAGTTCAGGTGTGTGTTTGTGATTGTGCGGTGCTGTAGTTCAGGTGTGTGTTTGTGATTGTGCGGTGCTGTAGTTCAGGTGTGTGTTTGTGATTGTGATTGTGCTGGGCTGTAGTTCAGGTGTGTGTTTCAGGTGTTTGTGGGGGGCTGTAGTTCAGGTTTGTGTTTCAGGTGTTTGTGCGGTGCTGTAGTTCAGGTGTGTGTTTCAGGTGTTTGTGTGGTGCTGTAGTTCAGGTGTGTGTTTCAGGTGTTTGTGATTGTGCGGTGCTGTAGTTCAGGTGTGTTTGTGATTGTGCGGTGCTGTAGTTCAGGTGTGTGTTTCAGGTGTTTGAGATTGTGAGGTGCTGTAGTTCAGGTGTGTTTGTGATTGTGCGGTGCTGTAGTTCAGGTGTGTGTTTCAGGTGTGTGTTTCAGGTGTTTGAGATTGTGCGGTGCTGTAGTTCAGGTGTGTGTTTCAGGTGTTTGAGATTGTGAGGTGCTGTAGTTCAGGTGTGTTTGTGATTGTGCGGTGCTGTAGTTCAGGTGTGTGTTTCAGGTGTGTATTTCAGGTGTTTGTTTCAGGTGTTTGTCATTGTGCGGGGCTATAGTTCAGGTGTGTTTCAGGTGTTTGTGAAGTGCTGTAGTTCAGGTGTGTGTTTCAGGGGTTTGTCATTGTGCGGTGATGTAGTTCATTGGCCCCTTTTAAATAAGGAGGTTCAGTCAGTAAGTCAACTCAGAGTTCAAGTTTTAATTCAGAGATGGGAAAGTCTGAATCACTAAATATCTTATATAATTTACTAATATAAAAAATCTAAGTATTTCAACATCACTTGCGCTTTAAAAATGTGCAGCAGACTGAAAGAAACTGGGTTTATCGAAGAAAACCTGCTCCTGACCAGGTTAGGGTCATAGGTTACCATGGTAACTAACTCAGATTATAAACCTCATATTCTGAAATGGAAAAACCAGAGTTTCCCTCATTTTATGGTTAATATACTCAGAGTTTTCACTTAACCTCCTTTCTGAAAAAGGCCCCTGGCGTGTGTCTCCCGTGTTTGTGATTTTGCAGTGCTGTGGTTCAGGTGTGTGTTCATCACTCACACTCTCGTATTCCTTCACGTTTTGGAAAACTGCTTCTGCCGTCAGGTTAATCTGAATTTCTGAAAATTGCTCCAGTGGAAATTCATGACACACAAACCCGCAGTGACCATCCTGAAACATTAAAAAAAAAAACACTGAGAGCAATAAACCAGAGAAAATCAAAGGGGCTGAAGTGGAGAAAGAGGTATGACTGCATGTGATCTGATCTTAATAGGAACATTCACCTAAAATTAATAATTCTGTCATCATTTAATCATCCACATGTCGTTCAAAACCTTGTACGAGTTTCTTTCTTTAGAAAATATATTCACATTAAAAAACTATATTTTTGAAATGTTTCAGTGTTTGTTAGTCAGTAGTTTGTAACGGCATGAGGGCGAGACAAATTGTGACCAAAACAATTTCTCTGTGAATGAATACCAGTTGTAAAAGCGCTCTATGATTTCTTACCTGTGGAACTGACTTGCTGCACAGCACTGAGTTCTGGAGAGAAGAAAAGATGTTTACTCAACAAACACATGATGATTTGATGGTATGAGCTGATGAGCGAGTGATGCACCTCCTGCATGCTGAAGATGTGAGTTGTTAAGATCACATGTGTAGTTTGACAGGGCAGGCTGAGTGTGACCGACACGTTCAGACCTTTAACACCCAGATTCTCCACCTGCAAACACACACACATATACACAGTAATCTGACCGCTCTGAATCACCTAGTGTCACATCTGTACTCTAGTTCTCAGATAGATCATTGTAATGTAACATATATATACAAATAAATGCTATACTTGAGGGAAACTGTACATGTTTGTTTGACTCCCTGACCTTGTAGTTGATGTTGAGAGATTTTGGACCTCTGTCCTCTAGAGAGAAGTTCAGATACGTCACAGAGTCTTCAGCCACTCTGACAAACAGTAACATTTTGTTTAGTCATAGTTGTATTATTGATTTACATATGTATGTACAGTATGTGTGTGTGTGTGTGTATATATATATATATATATATATATTACTGTGTTTGATCATACTGTAGATTAAACTACTTTCAAAACCAAAGCACTGTTGTTTTCTAGATGTGTTAGATTTTATTTGAATCATTCAGAGCTGAAGAGCAGATCAAACTGAAGAAGAAAAAGAGAGGAGTTCAATAAATGTTCCTCACAGACTGATCGCCAGATCAACGGCGAACTGCACCGGGACGCTCGCCCTCACCACCGTATCACTCACGTTCCCGTTATTATCACTGTGAACAAACACAGAATTTACTCATGGATAAACCTCTCACTCATTGTGTCTTAAAATTCAGTATAGTCATTCATCTTAAACTTCATAAAATGGATCGTAAGTCCAGATCTCTTATTTTTGTTATAGTCTATACTTAAATGAAAAACAAACTAATCTGTCGCTCTTTCAGCCTCATTCACCTGTGAGCAGTGATCATCATCTCCATCCTGTCGGACCAGTCATAATCCCATTTCGTCACGCGGAAAGTTCCCAAAAATGTAGTCTAGAACACAGTAGAGACCATAGAAAATATAAACCGTAGAAAGTTGTTAGTAGCTATGTAGAAGAAATGACTGAACTGACAGAATGAAAAACTGAAATTCTAAATTTAAAAGAAGAGGTTCCTAAACTCTCACACTGTACCAACTCTATGGAAGAAGGCCATCATTACTCCCGTTCCTAAAAAATCTTGTCCACGGGAGAACAATGTTTTAAGACCTTTTGCTTTAACTTCTGTTGTGATGAAGTGTATGGAAAAGTTTATTGCAAACCAACTACAACTGGAAGTAGGTCCACAGTTAGATCCATATCAGTTCGCTTATAAACACAGAAGAGGCAATGATGATGCAATCAACAGTCTAGTGCACCTAGTGACTAAACATCTTGAGACTCCCAGGGTATATGCTAGACAGCTGTTTGTCGATTTTAGTTCAGCCTTTAACACCTTACAGCCTCATTCTTCTGAAAAAAATGCAGCAGATGAATGTCAACCCCTTTGTTATGGAGTGGTTCCACTCATTTCTGACCAATCGAAGTCAGCAGGACAGGGTGAATAAGTCATTGTCTGAACCTATGAACATCAGCACTGGTGCCCCACAGGCGTGTGTCAGTTCTCCATTATATTGTTATTCACATTATACACTTACGAATGTGCATCCAGTACTGGTAACAATTACATGATTCAGTTCTCTGATGATACAGCTATTCTGGGTCTCTTATCTGGAGCATCAGATGTTCTTACTTACAAACACGAGGTCCAGAATTTTGTCCAGTGGTGTGATAAACATTTCCTTAGCATCAACACAAAGAAGACAGTGCAGATGATGTTTGACCCTAAATCCACCGGAGACCACTCTCCAGTGGTCATTAACGGTCAGAATATAGCCCAGATGGACTCTTACAGATATCTGGGCATTCACATTGATAATCAACTTACATGGAGTACAAACGTTTGCCTAAGGTCCAACAGCGTCTGTACTTTCTTTGATGGCTGAGAGTCTTTGGTGTAAACCAGAAAGTGTTGCTTCTCTTTTACCATGCTGTAATCGAGAGCATTTTTCGATATGACATCTCAGCCTGGTCTGGAAACCTTAGTGTACACTTAAAAGCCCAGATTACACTGTTAACACAGAGAGCCATGGAAATTATGGGGGTCAGGCAGCATCCCACACTTCAGGTGATTTTTTTAGAAACCATTACTAGACAGGCCCAAAAAATTATATCAGATCCTACTCATGTCCTTCACTCTGAGTACAAACTTCTTCCCTCGGGAAGACGCTTTCGAGTTCCTCAATGTAGGCTTAATTGTTTCAAGAACTCTTCTGTCCCACTGTCCATTAAAGCACTATGTGTGTAACAACAAGTGTGTGTTGAACACTGGGTAGGGTGCAATGTGTGTGTGTGTGTGTGTGTGTGTGTGTGTGACTCTCTGTGTGTGTGTGTGTGTCTCTCTCTGTGTGTGTGTGTGTGTGTTTGTGTGTGTGTGTGTCTTTCTCTGTGTGTGTGTGTGTCTCTCTGTGTGTGTGTGTGTGTGTGTGTGTGTGTGTGTGACTCTCTGTGTGTGTGTCTCTCTCTCTCTCTGTGTGTGTGTGTCTGTGTGTGTGTGTGTCTTTCTCTCTGTGTGTGTGTCTCTCTCTCTCTCTGTGTGTGTGTGTGTGTGTGTGTGTGTGTGTGTGTGTGTCTCTCTCTCTCTCTCTCTCTCTCTGTGTGTGTGTGTGTGTGTGTGTCTTTCTCTCTGTGTGTGTGTGTGTCTCTCTCTGTGTGTGTGTGTGTGTGTCTCTCTCTGTGTGTGTGTGTGTGTGTTTGTGTGTGTGTGTGTCTTTCTCTGTGTGTGTGTGTGTGTGTCTCTCTGTGTGTGTGTGTGTGTGTGTGTGTGTGTGTGTGACTCTCTGTGTGTGTGTCTCTCTCTCTCTCTGTGTGTGTGTGTCTGTGTGTGTGTGTGTCTTTCTCTCTGTGTGTGTGTCTCTCTCTCTGTGTGTGTGTGTGTGTGTGTGTGTGTGTGTGTGTGTGTGTGTGTGTGTCTCTCTCTCTCTCTCTCTCTCTCTCTCTCTCTGTGTGTGTGTGTGTGTGTGTGTCTTTCTCTCTGTGTGTGTGTGTGTCTCTCTCTGTGTGTGTGTGTGTGTGTGTGTGTGTCTCTCTCTGTGTGTGTGTGTGTGTGTGTGTGTGTGTGTGACTCTCTGTGTGTGTGTGTGTCTCTCTCTGTGTGTGTGTGTGTGTGTGTGTGTGTGTGTCTCTCTCTGTGTGTGTGTGTGTGTGTGTTTGTGTGTGTGTGTGTGTGTCTCTCTCTGTGTGTGTGTGTGTGTGTGTGTGTGTGTGACTCTCTGTGTGTGTGTGTGTCTCTCTGTGTGTGTGTGTGTGTGTGTGTGTGTGTGTGTGTGACTCTCTGTGTGTGTGTGTGTCTCTCTCTGTGTGTGTGTGTGTGTGTGTGTGTGATCTGTCTCACCGTGGTGCCGCTGCGGTACACTGGTAGATTGATGCTGCAGGTTGTTCTGTTTGTAGCACCGCTGTCCCGATCACCACAGCTGCTTCGAGTCCGACTTGGCTGTAAAAAAAAAACAGATCTATTTTAAGCTTAAAAAAAAACAAAAAAACAAAAACATTCAATGCAACATTTACTTCTCTACTTAGTTTAATTCTACTTCCTTACACTGAAACTGGAATTCTGCATTCATGCAAATCTCGTGTTTGATACCAAATTCAGGAAGAGAATTGAAAAGGTATTCTCATGTCAAATTCTCAATGCTCTGTTTAAGATCAGTGTTTTACTGGAAATAAAATAAAAACCCTTTTCTTCTAGTAGATACAGGTCCTAAATCACATGTACATCAGTTAAGGTAGCAGAATGAGATCTGATTAACTATCATCTAATGGGAGTTTAGCTTAAACCATTTTGAGGAGGGCTTTAGTTTGACGCGCAGACAGCAGTACCTTAACAGCATCAAATTTTGAGAGCGAAATGCCTTCTGGGTAATGCAGCACTATGCTGGTGTTGAAGGAGTCGTCACCAGGGTTTGCCAGTGTTACTTCGACTGTGAAATGAGCTTGATTCACCACCACTAATGTGTTGTTCCTGCAGAACAAACCATCATTAGAAAAACAAAACCTAAAGAATGGTAATAATTAAGAAGCATTTACAATTATATCTCACATAATAATAGGTCTGAATTATTTAATGCTTCTCACATAAAATTGAAGCTCAGCTTCAGATCAGACATGCAGCTATTATTTGAATTACAGCTCCTTTGAAACGGCACCTGGTCACACACAAAATACAAACTTACTTAGCTTTTGAATGTCATGGGAACTTTATACAATAAAGCGGAAAAATTGTAGATACTTAAGAGTTGACCGACACTGAATATCTAAATAAAATGTGATATTTGTAGACTAACCTCGACATACTCCTCCGTCCTGCTGTGAACGTCAAGAACAGCCAAAGAGTTTCCAGACGACATTTGAGATTGTGAGAAATTCATTAGTATCTTCAGAGGAGATACTGTGTCTGCAACACAGCGCTGAAACAAACACAACGTTCACCGTCAGACCGAAGCTGCTGCGACTGGCTGAAGCTGTGAGAGACCACACGTACCAGCATGAAGATGGGGAAGTTAAAACAGGAGGACCCAGAATCCAGCAGGAAGGACTGCTGCAGAGTCCTGGACGACGAAATCCTCTGATCAAAGAATCCTCGACTCATTCCTCGTACCACATCCACATTCAGATTCAGAGAAACATTCAGCTTCTTCTCCAGAGGTCCTGACAGACATGAGGAGGTGAGACATGGAGGCCGTATTCTTCACACGACAGAGAGACTCTCTGAAACTTCACTGATGTTACCTGTGCTGCTGGTCCGCTCGGTCACTGTGAAACATAACGTGAGATTAAATGCATTAAATGCCTCTACACCCGGACATTCAAAGTAGTTCCGACTGATTTCCACTGGACTGAAACTGAGTTGCGCAGATACGGACATCACAGGACGAGCGCTGAGAAGAGAGAGAAAAGAGTGAGTAGTTTGTTTATTTGTCTGGCCTGAGAAAACAAAAACACTAAAATCCTTCTTATCCTTATTTTTAATAGGCTGGCTTGAGAAAAATCCCATAGACTTACATTGACAGAACGCTCAAATGAGCAACGAATATTCAAACTGCAATTTTAAAGATTTTCTCAATGTTTGGATTTTTTTGCACCCTCAGATTCCAGATTTTCAAATAGTTATATCTATATTGTCCGATTCTAATAAACCATACATCAATGGAAAGCTTATTTATTCAGCTTTCAGATGATGTAAAAATCTCAATTTCAAACAATTTACACTTAAGACTGGTTTTGTGGTCAAGGGTCACAAAAATGTGCTCTCAAAATGCACCCTTTGTTTCCTGGACTATGAAAGATAGAACTAATGGATCCTTCAAGGCCCAGGCTATCACAAATCAATCACGTGACAACAGGATTTTTTTTGAGAGACATGCCAGATTATGCTTTTAAATGTAAGTATTGGGTTTCAGCTTTATACATTTTTTAATGTACAAATGTTATAAATGTACAAATGTGAAAAAAAAATGTTTAAAGTGGTTTAAATGTTGACATATCTTATTAAGATGTGATTTTATAGATGGTGTTAAAGGTGAACTTATTTAGATATTGTACAAACATTACTGCCACTCATCAACAGCAGCCGTCACAGTTGCTAGGCGACAAGATCAATCATTAATAGGCTAAAGACTGTCCCATATAACAATGTTATGTCCAACCTTTACAGTGTTCGAAATCAGTGTTGCCAAGTCCGCTTATTATTAGCGACTTTGGGCTTGTTTTTGTATAAAGTCGTTTACAAATATTGGTAGTCGCGGGTCACGTTTTTTTGGGCTTGTTTCTAAAGTGTAGTTGCTTATTTGGACTTGTTCCCAGCTCCATAATAAGTTATCAAGCAGATATTTTCTATATGTTATTTAAGCGTAGGAGTTCTAGCCTGTTCTCTGTCCCTCCCTTTCCCCCATAGAGTTTTTTCCGACCCACATCCTGCTTCTAATTGGCTCTGACCCAGATCGCAACGAGTACTAGCCAATCAGAGGCAGAGCAGGGCAATCTGTTTTTTTTTCTGGTTAGGAAAACATCGTCAGTGAGTGATATAAACTTAAAAAAAATGCGCGCGACTTGCGACTGTTGGAGACTGACTGGACTGTAGGACAGTTTTTATTATGCAATAATAAATAAAGAATTTGTGAATTCAGGAAGATTTATTTGTGTGTGCCAATTTTAATTATCAGATGTTTACTGTGTATATAATGTACTCGGTACATCGGCCTATATTTGATATCCCATCAGTTTTCTAATGTTAAATAATGTTAAAAGGTGGTTTAACTCCCGCTTGTAGTTTACCAATCTGTCCACATGGATGTAAATTGACAATCTGTACCCACAGTTTAATTGGATTGTAAAACCGTGCACACAGTTTATTTATTTTTCTCATCCCGGAACCTATGGGGGCTCCGTAGAAAAAGTCGCTTGTTTTGGTCTTGTTTTCACAGGCCTGGTTGCTTATTTGTCTCTGGAGATCTGGCAACACTGTTCGAAATAGGTCATTGAAATGATGCAGCTTTCGAATTGGAACACGGTTTACAAGATAGTTCTAAGCCATTTAGACTAATTCAAGTTTCCAATCTATGTAGTATTTCATAATGTTAAATAAATTATATTCGAAACATGTTAAAACATGCAAACAATGTGCTAAATCATGCTAGAAACATGCTAGCAACATGCCAAATAATGCTAGCAACATATCAGACATGTTAAATCATGTTAGTTTTGTGCTTATTCATGGTAGAAACAATAAAACAATGTGCTTAAAAATGTTAGAAACAGACTGGCATTGTGTTAAGTCATGCTAAAACATGCTAGCATTTGATTAAATCATGCTAGCAACCTGTAAAATAAGAGCAATTTGCTAATTCATGGTAGAAACAAGCTAGCAATGTGTTAAATAATGCTAGAAACATGCTAACAACATAAAAATGTTTTGATCATTAAGTTGATTCTCCAACCTAAAGAATGACCTACTTGAGCAGGACGATCCCTCCTTGTGTTCCAATCACGATATCTGGCAGATTATCATCATTCATATCCATCTGACCACACAGAGACACTCCAAACTGCTGCAGACCAGTCAGAACTGACCGCGCTAGGATCCGCTAAACACACACATACATACATACATACATAATTCATTCTGTTCACCTGTGTTTGATTAATCATCTCATCTGTTCTTTTGTTTGCTCCCCTTTAAGAACCCTCGGTTTTCCCTTGGTCGGTGTCCGTTCTCATTTTTGTTTAGTTGGCAAATGTCCCTGTTTATGTTGGGTTTACTTTATTAAAATAGTTTTTCTTTGATCTCCATAGCAACGTCTCCTTCACACCAACAACCATAACTATATATACAGGTGCATCTTAATAAATAAGAAAGTTGTGGAAAAGTTCATTTATTTCAGTAATTCAACTCAAATTGTAAAACTTGTGTATTAAATTCAGTGCACACAGACTGAAATAGTCTTTGGTTCTTTAATTGTGATGATTTTGGCTCACATTTAACAAAAAACACAACAATTCTCTGTCTCAACAAATTAGAATATGGTGACATGCCAATCAGCTAATCAACTCAAAAAACCAGCAAAGCTTTTCTGAGCCTTCAAAATGGTCTCTCAGTTTGGTTCACTAGGCTACACAATCGTGGGGAAGACTGCTGATCTGACAGTTGTTAAGAAGACAATCATTGACACCCTTCACAAGGAGTGAAAGACACAAACATTCATTGCCAAAGAAGCTGGCTGTTCACAGAGTGCTGTATCCAAGCATGTTAACAGAGAGTTGAGTAGAAAAAAAGCGTGGAAGAAAAAAGATGCACAACCAACCGAGATAACGGCAGCCTTATAAGGATTGTCAAGCAAAATCCATTCAAGAATTTGAGTGAACTTCACAAGGAATGGACTGAGGCTGGGGTCAAGGCATCAAGAGCCACCACACACAGAAAACCAAAGTCAGAGCACACTTTACCAAAAAATTTGAAGTACTTCATGCTTCCATCTGCTGACCAGCTTTTTGAAGATGCTGATTTCATTTTCCAGCATGATTTGGCTCCTGCCCACACTGCGAAAAGCACCAAAAGTGGGTTAAATGACCATGTGTTGGTGTGCTTGACTGGCCAGCAAACTCACCAGACCTGAACCCCAGAGAGAAACTATGGAGTATTGTCAAGAGGAAGATGAGAAACAAGAGACCAAACAATGCAGATGAGCTGAAGGCCACTGTCAAAGAAACCTGGGCTTCCAGACCACCTCAGCAGTGCCACAAACTGATCAACTCCATGCCATGTTGAATTGAGGAAGTAATTAAAGCAATAGGGGCCCCCACCTAGTATTGAGTACATGTACGGTAAGTTAACATACTTTCCAGAAGGCCAACAATTCACTAAGAATTTTTTTTATTGATCTTAGTAAGTATTCTAATTAGTGTTGCACGGTGCGCCGATACTTCAAAAGTATCGTGATTCTCGGAAATTAAAAACGTCACGATTCCTACATTTATTAGTATCGATACTTCAAAGAATGACTGCGTTCCAGATTTGTAAGAGACGTATTTCATGTTGGTGTGTGAAACACACGCTTCCAGTGAAAGTGAAGTGAAATTCAGCCAAGTATGGTGACCCATACTCAGAATCCGTGCTCTGCATTTAACCCATCCGAAGTACACACACACAGAGCAGTGAACACACACACACACACACTGTGAGCACACACCTGGAGCAGTGGGCAGCCATTTATGCTGCGGCACCCGGGGAGCAGTTGGGGGTTCGATGCCTTGCTCAAGGGTACCTAAGTCGTGGTATTGAAGGTGGAGAGAGAACTGTACATGCACTCCCCCCACCCACAATTCCTGCCGGCCCGGGACTCGAACTCACAACCTTTCGATTGGGAGTCCGACTCTCTAACCATTAGGCCAGTGCCTCCCTATGGACGTCTGTGTTTTTTCTTCACACGCAAGCAGCAAAAAAGCACTACAGCGAGATGGCTGCATTAGTGGCTTTACTTAACTGATTTGGCTTTACTAAAATGTGTGCATAATCACATTAAATAGTTTAAATAAGTTGTTCAGATGAACAAAGCACGAGGTTTTCTTGCATAATTAAAATTTTAATTGTTTGATCATCATATATAATATTCACATTAATCGGGGATTAAACGTGGAGTTATGTTCTGTATGCTAAATATGAAAACGAGCGTATCTGCACAGCTCCTATAACTGCGCTTTGTATTTGCTGATTGTTGATCGAGATTTACATGCTTGGCTCACTGACCCTGTATACTCATTCATTTCATTCACAAACGAGATGTATCAGTTCATCAAACTCGTTCACGAACGAGAAGATCACTCGATCTCGTTCAGTGAAGGGCGGATTCGTTCACTACATTCAACAAATCACATGCTCCGTCACATCTTAAGTAACTCTGCGCATCACTGGTCCACAACTGGTAAAAAAAAGATGACACTCAATAAAGCTCACTGGCTGAGTTTTCTCCTCTGAAAGAAAAGGTTGCACAACTGACAGAATAAGTTACAATATCTGAGAAATTGCTGCTAATTGCACATTTTCTTTTTTTTGTACTTGAATGCCATTGCTTAAATTGATATTATTTATCTTTTGACATTTAATCTTCTGAGTTCAGAAACATTGTTTAATATAATCGCTGTTGATATTTTTATTCAAAGTTCAGAATCAAGATACATTTATTACTCTTATGTTTCTTATGATAACTGAGATAATGCTGCTAAATTTATTCTTTCTTTACCTTGAATGTCATTGCTCTATTTTATTTTTTATATTTTGATATTTCATATTTTGTTAAAATATTTAATTTATCTGCTGTTCATGTTCATTTTTTTAGTGTGTTATATAATTAAAATGTTGTCCTGGTTTTAAAATAAAGCACATCAATGATATTTGAGAGTGTATTTTCCCTTTTCAGGAAAAGTATCGAAAAAGTATCGAAATCGCAATTCTTGACTAGGTATCGGTATCGAAACAATAATTTTGGTATCGTGACAACACTAATTCTAATTTGTTGAGATAGTCATACTCTAGATTTAATACTGTCACATGGAATTGATGTTGATGGTGTTGAAATTATTCAGCCAAGTGATGATATCTCAGATCATTATTTAGTTTTGTGCAAACTTCATATATCTAAAACTGTAAATTCTACTTCTTGTTACAAGTATGGAAGAACCATCACTTCTACCACAAAAGATTGCTTTGTAAGTTATCTTCCTGATATATCCAAATTCCTTAGCATATCCAAAACCTCAGAACAACTTGATGATGTAACAGAAACTATGGACTCTCTCTCTTCTAGCATTTTAAATACAGTTGCTCCTTTACGCTTAAGGAAGGTTAAGGAAAGCAGTATGACACCATGGTATAATGAGCATACTCGCACCCTAAAGAGAGCAGCCCGAAAAATGGAGCGCAGCTGGAGGAAAACAAAACTAGAGGTATTTCGTATTGCTTGGCGGGAAAGTAACATATCCTACAGAAAAGCATTAAAAACTGCTAGATCCGATTACTTTTCTTCTCTTTTAGAAGAAAACAAACATAACCCCAGGTATTTATTCAATACAGTCGCTAAATTAATGAAAAATATAGCCTCAACAAGTGTTGACATTTCCCAACACCACAGCAGTAATGACTTTATGAACTACTTTACTTCTAAAATCAATACTATTAGAGATAAAATTGCAACCATTCAGTCTTCAGCTACGGTATCACATCAGACAGTGCACTATAGACCCCCTGAGGAACAGTTCCACTCATTCTCTACTATAGGAGAGGAAGAATTGTATAAACTTGTTAAATCATCTAAACCAACAACATGTATGTTAGACCCTATACCATCTAAGCTCCTAAAAGAGGTGCTTCCAGAAGTCATGGATCCTCTTCTGACTATTATTAATTCCTCATTGTCATTAGGACATGTCCCCAAAACCTTCAAACTGGCTGTTATTAAGCCTCTCATCAAAAAACCACAACTTGACCCCAAAGAACTAGTTAATTATAGACCAATCTCGAATCTCCCTTTTCTGTCCAAAATACTAGAAAAGGTGGTATCCTCACAATTATATTCCTTCTTAGAGAAAAATGGTATCTGTGAGGATTTCCAGTCAGGATTTAGACCGTATCATAGTATTGAGCCTGCTCTCCTTAGAGTTACAAATGATCTGCTCTTATCATCTAATCGTGGTTGTATCTCTCTATTAGTTTTATTGGATCTTAGTGCTGCGTTTGACACAATTGACCACAACATTCTTTTGCATAGACTTGAACACTTTGTTGGCATCAGTGGAAGTGCATTAGCATGGTTTAAATCGTACTTATATGACCGCCATTAGTTCGTAGCAGTGAATGAAGATTTATCCTATCGATCACAAGTGCAGTATGGAGTACCTCAAGGCTCAGTACTAGGGCCGCTACTCTTCACGCTTTATATGTTACCCTTGGGAGATATCATCAGGAAACATGGTGTTAGCTTTCACTGTTATGCTGATGATACTCAGCTCTATATTTCTTCGCGGCCCGGTGAAACACACCAATTTGAAAAACTAATGGAATGCATAGTCGATATAAAAAACTGGATGACGAGTAATTTCTTACTGCTAAATTCTGAAGAAAAAAAAGAGGTGTTAATAATAGGACCTAAAAACTCTGCATGTAATAATCTAGAACACTGTCTAAGACTTGATGGTTGCTCTGTCAACTCTTCGTCATCAGTAAGGAACCTAGGTGTGCTATTTGATCGCAATCTTTCCTTAGAAAGCCACGTCTCTAGCATTTGTAAAACTGCATTTTTCCATCTCAAAAATATATCTAAATTACGGCCTATGCTCTCAATGTCAAATGCAGGAATGTTAATCCATGCATTTATGACCTCAAGGTTAAATTATTGTAATGCTTTATTGGGTGGTTGTTCTGCACGCTTAGTAAACAAACTACAGCTAGTCCAAAATGCAGCAGCAAGAGTTCTTACTAGAACCAGGAAGTATGACCATTTTAGCCCGGTCCTGTCAACACTGCACTGGCTCCCTATCAAACATTGTATAGATTTTAAAATATTGCTTATTACTTATAAAGCCCTGAATGGTTTAGCACCTCAGTATTTGAATGAGCTCTTGTTACATTATAATCCTCCATGTCAGCTGCGTTCTCAAAACTCCATTTGATAATACCTAGAATATCAAAATCAACTGCGGGCGGCAGATCCTTTTCCTATTTGGCGTCTAAACTCTGGAATAACCTACCTAACATTGTTCGGGAGGCAGACACAGTCTTGCAGTTTAAATCTAGATTAAAGACCCATCTCTTTAACCTGGTTTACACATAACACACTAACATCATTCTAATATCCAAATCCGTTAAAGGATTTTTAGGCTGCACTAATTAGGTAAACCGGAACTGGGAACACTTCCCATAACACCCGATGTACTTGCTACATCATTAGAAGAATGGCATCTACGCTAATATTTGTCTGTTTCTCTCTTGTTCCGAGGTCACCGTGGCCACCAGATCCAGTCTGTGTCCAGATCAGAGGGTCACTGCAGTCACCCGGATCCAGTACGTATCCAGACCAGATGGTGGATCAGCACCTAGAAAGGACCTCTACATCCCTGAAAGACAGCGGAGACCAGGACAACTAGAGCCCCAGATACAGATCCCCTGTAAAGACCTTGTCTCAGAGGAGCACCAGGACAAGACCACAGGAAACAGATGATTCTTCTGCACAATCTGACTTTGCTGCAGCCTGGAATTGAACTACTGGTTTCATCTGGCTTCAACTGAGCCTGGTTTCTCCCAAGGTTTTTTTCTCCATTCTGTCACCGATGGAGTTTCGGTTCCTTGCCGCTGTCGCCTCTGGATTGCTTAGTTGGGGACACTTCATCTACAGCGATATCGTTGACTTGATTGCAAATGATTGCACAGATACTATTTAATTTTTTTGTGGGGGAAGCTGTGGCCTAATGGTTAGAGAGCCGGACTAGTTACCAGAGGGTCGCTGGTTCGAGTCTCGGTGCTGGCAGGAGTTGTAGGTGGGAGGGAGTTAAAGTGATAGTTCACCCAAAAATCTAAATTATGTCATTAATAACTCACTCTCATGTCGTTCCAAACCCGTGAGACCTCCGTTTATCTTCGGAACACTGTTTAATTTACTAAATAATTTACTAAAATTACTAATATGAACTAAAACTGAACTAAGCCTGATGATGACTACTGTTTTCTGTCGAGGTGTTTTACAGCTGAGTCACATCTTGCAGCATAGACACTAGTTTTAAACTGAACTGAATCAACATTGCCCTGACTCAAGCTGAATAATGACATTGCTGCCTTTTTTAGAACTGCTTATAGCTGAAATGAACTTCAAATTTATGAATTTCACATTGTTATTGATCTGAACGGAACATACACTGAGTTTCCATCACTGATTCTGCTATTTTCCTATTTTTCTCTGTCAAGCTGCTTTGGCACGATCTATATTGCATAAAGTTCTATACAAATGAAGGTGACTTGACATGGTGAATACACTAAGAATTCACATCAAAACTAAAGTATACTTTGGGCTTTAAATTAACAGGTGAGTCTGAACATCTGAGTCACACTCATCATCTCCTGTTATTTACAATTGGTAGCGGAAAAAAGCCTAAGAAATATACTTTGCCAAACAAGGTTCATCATTCTGTGGTTTGTCATTTATCCTGCAGTGTCTGTCTGTTTATATGTGAACATTTGGCTCGTCTGGGTTTCTGAATTAAACGTGGGCACAAACACAGCATTAGGGATAGATGGAAGCGCAGCAAACTCTCACCTGAGGAGCAAGTTCAGGGTTTATGCCATGCGTAGCATCGCCCAGGTAGATGTAGACAGCTCCTTCATTCTCCAGTGGTGCCCCGACCGCCACATCTGACAGACCGTCTCCATTCAGGTCCTTTAGTGAAGCCAAAGATGTAGCAAATCTGCCTGTGGTTGATTGCAGCGTCTTCCAAGAATACTATGGAGAGAGAAAGAGAAGGAAACAATCTTTATTCATTGACACATGACCAGCTCCAGAACAATTTCCATGACTTTCACATCATGGGAACCTATTGCAACAGCTATCCCAATGGAATAACTCAATTGTGATGCCTAGCAGCCTTCCAGTCAAAGACCCTCAAGACAGTATTATAATAATAGTGAATCTGTGCGTACCTGCTCTGATAAAGTGTAGACGTACAGCCTCCCTTCAGCCCTCGGCTGAGACTGGTAAAATAATGGAGCTCCGACCAGCAGGAAATCTGAGTCTCCATCAGAGTCCACATCCAACAGACTCAGAGACGCTCCAAAATATGAGCCAATCTGATGCCAGAAAAACCACCAAAATGAATGAAACTGCATTTTAGCACATGCTTTTATAGCCTGATGTTCACAGATAAAATATGAAAACAACATATTTTTCTGCTTCACAAAAACAATGTCACACAACATTGGCTAGAAATCGAAGATTTCTTTGTAAACTTATTTTACTCCTTTTCTCTATTGAATATGGCAATGCAGAGTCTCTATTGTAAGTGGAATACTTGTTTGTTTTTGGTGAAATAATACATTTAATGAGAAGTGTGTGTTTAAAGGGACTGCTGATCTTCTTGGTGGACTGTAGGTTTGGGAGCCCCTAGTCTCATCGGTGGAGATAGATAATATTGTGTCAGAGGGTTTTTCACTGACTTGTTCTCCTTTTAAGTTCCCCATCACTGTCCATGTGCTTTCATTCTTGGTGAAGATGGTCACCAGACCTGTGTGTTCAGCCCGCGGCGCTCCAGTGAACAGATGAGAGATGCCGTGTCTCATTCCCAGCACAGTAGAGTAACCTGAACACCATCCGCATCATTAAAACACACACACACACACACACTCTTCACAACACACAAGAACAAACAAAAAGTGCTACATACCCATGTAGGAGTCTTTATTTACAGCTGGATCTATGATCTCTGTCTGTCTGAATTCAGATCCTGATCCCATCACTTCATACAGAGCTCCACGCCAGTCATTCGATCCGACTGAACCCACAATCACAGAGTCCTGAAAAAAAACACTGCAGACTTAGCTTCAGTCTTAGCAGTAACTTATTACAAAACCCACTCTTCCTGTCAGCTGAGAAACAGTGACTAGTAGTGATGTCTCAATCAGGTTTTTAGTGTCCCTCATCTGATAGGAGTCATCGAATATTGAGTGACTGCTGATACCGAGTTCCAATCTGATACTTGTATTTCCAAGTACTTGGTTCACACTTCAAGTACATTAAAGTTACAAAGTTATTAAAATCAATCCAATTTACACAAGGATGTGCAGAGAGTTTATCAGGGATAGGGTATGTTAATGTAAAAAAGTAAAAAAGCTCAAATATATAAATATATATAATATATATAAGCGATCAAGGTGCACACATTAACACACACCCAGAGCAGTGGACAGCAGTTGGGGGTTCAGTTCTTGCTCAAGGGTCTCTCCTCAGTCGTGGTATTGAGGGTGGAAGAGATCGCTGGTAATTCACTCACTCACCTACAATCCCTGCTGGTGCTGAGACTCGAACCCTGCAACCTTTGGGTTACAAGTCCAACTCAAGTAATGTAACTAATTACATTTGATTACTTTTCTAAATTTCTAACCAAAGTTTTCAACTGTTAATCATTTTGAAACATTTAAAGCAGGCAGGGTTAACCTTACAGTAGTAGTGAGCAGTGATTACTGTCAGACTTTCAAAATTCTTCTTCACTTGAATTAAGATTATAATAATTTAATTAGAACATTTTGTGTGAAAATATTCAGATGTGGAGGTAATGTTATTTTCTATTCATATTATTATTATTTGCTTTACTAAGGAGTATTCTTTCTTTATTGAATGTCTAATTAATATGCATAAGTTTGTCATGAGATAGATGACACATAACAGGAAATCTAAAAAAATGTGATTTTCCAGCATGATGGAGCACAATGTTACAAAGCAGGAGTGATAAAGAAGTGGCTCGAAGATCTTTACATTGAAATTTTGGATCCATGGCCAGTCAGCTCAATCCCATAGAGAACCTGTGGTCAATGCACAGTGCATTGTGTTAACATTTTACCACTGGACTCGACTGCCTCACAAACGAGGATCAGTTCAGCGCTGGAGTTGTGCAAAGATTGCTTCTGAAAGAGAAATCAATACTAACGCTTCGTATGCAAACAACCAGACTTTAGGTTAATGTTGTTAAAGCTACCATTGTCTCTGCCTGTTTTCACTAATGCTGCCTTCACGTGCTACCAGAATGATCATAAATTGGAATGTGTTAGTTATGAAATTGTGCTTGGAAGAAATGTGTGAGGTCATTAACACGATCACCATATAACACCAGTATGCCCACGAGCATGAGCTCTTGAAGATCCGCACTCTTCTGAGAAGGGAGCATCGTTGTTAGGTTTTCGCAAAAAACAAAACCCTCCCGCGGACATGAAAAGCAGCCCGCAGCAACAGTGTTAAAGTAGCCCAATTCCATTGGAAATCTGTGGACTTAGCAACACTAGAAAGGAGGTGGGAGCACCAACTCATTTTCATTTAAAGGGGACATACACATAAACAGAGTGAATGCATTCAAAAACTGAAAAATGCTGCCTCCGGAGGACACATTCCAAGGTAGGAAGGCATCAAGGCACATCCGAATTCAATGTTCGCTTCAGTTCTTGTCTGCTGAGATGCCTTCATCTGGCCGATGTATCCTTCGCTGCCTTTGATATCCCACAATCCTGTGGGTTCCATTCAATGACAGTTAAGCCAAAAAATAAAGATGGCGTCTGAAAGTTGCGGTCGGTGGTTAATTTGTGTGTAAATGTACATTTTTGATCAACGTTTTCCACTTTTGATGTCATTTTTAGCTGATGTTTAGCAGCAAATAAACCACAGACACACAGCATTGATTACTGGACAGTATCATAAACAAAAATGTCCTTCAATTAACATTTAAATGTTTCATTTAAATTTCCATAAATTTCATAGACACAACAATATGCAAAATAATTAACATGACAGACAGGATAGGAAAATGAACAAGTTTACTTTATTATATATATATTTTTTTATCATATTTCTTAAATTTCCATAATTATTATTGGATTTATAATAAACCATGAGTGTTCCTGATTCAGCTGGCTAGTTCAGTGCCTCTGCCTCTTTTAGTGCCCTGATATTCACACCCCAAACATTACTCCAATACAAAAACCAAGGAGCATAGGAGCAAAGAAAATTTTAGAGAATTTATGAGATTTTGAGAGGGGAAGATTTCTTCAGAAGACTTGGATTGTAGTGCACAAATTGCATGTACCTTTTTTCTTTTTTTCTTTCTTTTTTTTGGTATGACATGAACTATTCCTTAATAGAAGTAATTATTTATTACTTTATATGACATTTCTCTCACCTCCTGGTAGACGACACTGAATCCACTCTGCGATAACTCTTTCTGCCTGTCTCTGCCGTGAGCTTCCTTTGACCCTGAAACCAGAAGGAAAACTCTTACAGTCATCTGTGGATTATTCATTAGCTGCTTTAATTGTAAACTTATAGCACAGGTGCTTCTCAATAAATTAGAATGTTGTGGAAAAGTTCATTTATTTCAGTATTTCAACTCAAATTGTGAAACTGGTGTATTACACAAATTCAATGCACACAGACTGAAGTAGTTTCAGTCTTTGCTTCTTTAATTGTGATGATTTTGGCTCACATTTAACCAAAACCCACCAATTCTCTCAACAAATTAGAATCTGGTGACATGCCAATCAGCTAATCAACTCAAAACACCTGCAAAGGTTTCCTGAGCCTCTAAAATGTTCTCTCAGTTTGGTTCACTGGGCTACACAATCATGGGGAAGACTGCTGATCTGACAGTTGTCCAGAAGACAATCACTGACACCCTTCACAAGGAGTGAAAGACACAAACATTAATTGCCAAAGAAGCTGGCTGTTCACAGAGTGCTGTATCCAAGCATGTTAACAGAAAGTTGACTGGAAGGAAAAAGTGTGGAAGAAAAAGATGCACAACCAACCGAGAGAACCACAGCCTTATGAGGATTGTCAAGCAAAATCGATTCAAGAATCTGAGTGAACTTCACAAGGAATGGACTGAGACTGGGGTCAAGGCATCAAGAGCACCACACACAGACGTTTCAAGAGATTTACTGAACCACAGACAACATCAGAGGTGTCTTACCTGGGGTAAGAAGAAGAACTGGACTGTTGTCCAGTGATCCAAAGTACTCTTTTCAGATTAGATTAAGTTTTGTATTTTATTGTATTTTTATGTGACCATGGTGTTGGTGTGCTTGACTCGCCAGCAAACTCACCAGACCTGAATTAGATTATCTATGGGCTATTGTCAAGAGGAAGATGAGAAACAAGAGACCAAACAATGCAGATGAGCTGAAGGCCACTGTCAAAAAAACCTGGGCTTCCAGACCACCTCAGCAGTGCCACAAACTGATCACCTCCATGCCACAGCGAATTGAAGCAGTAATTAAAAATAAATAAATAAGTAAATAAAATGTATGCATTTAGCAGACGCTTTCATCCAAAGCGACATTCAGGCATTCAGGCTAACAGCTTTTAACTGACATGTGTTCTCTGGGAATCGAACCCACAAGCTTGCACTGCTAACACAATGCTCTACCACTTGAGCCACAGGAACACTTAATTAATCAATTAATTAAAGCAAAAGGAGCCCCTAACAAGTATTGAGTACATGTATAGTAAATGAACATGCCTTCCAGAAGGCCAACAATTCACTAAACATGTTTTTTATTGGTCTTATGAAGTATTCTAATTAGTTGAGATTTGTTGAAATGTGACCCAAAATCATCAAACTACTTCCATCTGTGTGCATTGAATTTATTTAATACACAAGTTTAACAATTTGAGTTGAATTACTGAAATAAATGAACTAATTTATTGACATGCACCAGTAGATGTGTTAATTTCCTTTATTTTGCATTTTACCTTCAATGTTGTAGATCTTTTTTTGCAGGTTGTCAAGAAGTCCTTTAAGTCCACTGTAGTCTTCAATGTAGAAGGTATTGTTCAGTTTTGGATCTGATGCCAGCTGAGTGAGTGTGGTTAAATCAACCTTTCCTACCTGAAAAACAAGTGTCATTATATTTGACTGTGCAAAAACACTTTTAATAAAAATGTGAATTAAACACAACTCCTGGAAGGCACCCTTGAGGTTGGTACAGGGCAGGAACAGGGTGGAGACCAGGAAAGCTTCCAGGGCAGATCAGAGCTAGAGTTCAGGAGGCCATGGAAAAGGTAGAGCCTTGGTGTCCAGGTCCCCCAGCTCGGCCACGGATATATGCCACCCCCCCCCAAAAAAATAATTATTGGGGAAAACTAGGTTTTTCAATGCTCAGGGGGATTCTGGAGGGAGCTCTGGAGGAGTGGGCACTAGAGAGCACTCTGGAGGAGCAGAGCTGGCTGGAAACAAAGGAGACTCAGGAGATGATGGCTGGATTTGGGATATGTGGCGCTCCATGGGCCAAACTGGGGAACAGTAGCCCTCTCTGGGCTTGATTCGGGAACAGAAACCCTTTCTGGGCTGGACTCAGGAAAATGAGTCCTCTCTGGACTGAACTTGGGAACAGGAGTGGACTCAGGGGCTGTAGCGGACACAGGAGGGAACCCAGGGCTGGAGCAGACACTAAAGCAGACTCAGGAGCTGGAGCCAACACTGTAACAGACTCAGGGGCTGGAGCCAACACTGTAACAGACTCAGGGGATGTAGCGGACACAGGAGGGAACCCAGGGCTGGAGCAGACACTGTAACAGACTCAGGAGCTGGAGCCAACACTGTAACAGACTCAGGGGCTGGAGCCAACACTGTAACAGACTCAGGGGCTGTAGCGGACACAGGAGTGAACCCAGGGCTGGAGCAGACACTAAAGCAGACTCAGGAGCTGGATCCAACACTGTAACAGACTCAGGGGCTGGAGCCAACACTGTAACAGACTCAGGGGCTGTAGCGGACACAGGAGGGAACCAAGGGCTGGAGCAGACACTGCAACAGACTCAGGAGCTGGAGCCAACACTGTAACAGACTCTGGGGCTGTAGCGGACACAGGAGGGAACCAAGGGCTGGAGCAGACACTGTAACAGACTCAGGAGCTGGAGCCAACACTGTAACAGACTCAGTGGCTGGAGCCAACACTGTAACAGACTCAGGGGCTGGAGCCAACACTGTAACAGACTCAGGGGCTGTAGCGGACACAGGAGGGAACCCAGGGCTGGAGCAGACACTAAATCAGACTCAGGAGCTGGAGCCAACACTGTAACAGACTCAGGGGCTGGAGCCAACACTGTAACAGACTCAGGAGCTGGAGCCGACACTGTAACAGACTCAGGGGCTGGAGTCGACACTGTAACAGACTCAGGGGCTGGAGCCGACACAGGAGGGAACCCAGGGCCGGAGCAGACACTGTAACAGACTCAGGGGCTGGAGCCAACACTGCAACAGACTCAGGGGCTGGAGCGGACACAGGAGGGAACCCAGGGCTGGAGCAGACACTAAAGCAGACTCAGGAGCTGGAGCCAACACTGTAACAGACTCAGGGGCTGGAGCCAACACTGTAACAGACTCAGGGGCTGTAGCAGACACAGGAGGGAACCCAGGGCTGGAGCAGATGCTAAAGCAGACTCAGGAGCTGGAGCCAACACTGTAAAAGACTCAGGGGCTGGAGCCAACCCTGTAACAGACTCAGGGGCTGTAGCGGACACAGGAGGGAACCCAGGGCTGGAGCAGACACTAAAGCAGACTCAGGAGCTGGAGCAGACACTAAAGCAGACTCAGGAGCTGGATCCAACACTGTAACAGACTCAGGGGCTGGAGCCGACACTGTAACAGACTCAGGAGCTGGAGCCGACACTGTAACAGACTCAGGAGCTGGAGCCGACACTGTAACAGACTCAGGAGCCGGAGCCGACACTGTAACAGACTCAGGGGCTGGAGCCGACACTGTAACAGACTCAGGGGCTGGAGCCGACACTGTAACAGACTCAGGGGCTGGAGCCGACACTGTAACAGACTCAGGGGCTGGAGCCGACACTGTAACAGACTCAGGGGCTGGAGCCGACACTGTAACAGACTCAGGAGCTGCGCCAACACTGGAGCTGACTCAGGGGAAGGAGTGGACACTAGAGCGAATTCAGGGGCTGGAGATGGCACTGGAGCAGACTCTGGGAGTTTATATCCAGGAGTTCAGGGATATGACTTGGTGCCCGTTTTTCTGGTCTTGAGAGTGCAGTGCAGTACACAAATAAACTTCAATTTAATTGAACTGAATTGAAAACTAGGTCAAGAGAGGTGGAACAGAAACACAGGAAAATTTTAACCAGAACAGAACATAAATGTGACATAATCCTGATCTTTGAAAAAATATAACTAAATGTAGTATATCTCACTGAGAGCTGAAGTGTGTCATTTCTGCATCACTAGTTACAAGAAAATGAGAATTTTTTTAACATTCTCCTAATTCAAGATTCAAGATTCAAGATTTTTATTTGTCACATACAAAATTATACATAGCATATATAACCAGCAGTGAAATGTGAGTCAGGTCCGCTCCATGGACAGTGCAATTATTAAAGAAAACAACACAGATGAAAATATACATAAATATAGCTATGTAGGAATGAAAAAAAGTAAACAATCAAAATATAAGAATAAAATATAAAAAAGATGTATATTGTAGAATTAAATATAGAACGCAAAATAATGTGCATGAAAGTAAACTGTATTCTTAATTATTAAGATACACAGAAATGTACAAGAAGCAAATGTGCAAACAGGGTGACACTGTCAGTGTGTCTATGTGTCTATCTGTCATTGGTCAGTCAAACAGATAGTCCCCTAACTCATGTGATTAGTTGAGTCAGAAGTCAACATCTCTGGCTGCTCAAACCAACAGATGAATGTTGTGAAAGCGTCTCAGAGTCACAGCGTTTAAAAATACCAATGAATGACTTACAGTGACTCTGATCAGTAAACTGAACTAGCTGAAAAAATACATTAGATGACAAGCAAACTCACCCCGATGATGTAACGGAGGATATTCTGCTCATCACATCTGCTGAGGACATTATCTTCATCGTTATCACTGGGGTCTCCATCTGTGATGATCACCAGAGCTTTCAGAGCATTGAGATTGGCTCCAGACGACACGTTATTCAGCAGAATCTTTCTGATGATATAATAAATCATGAATTATGACATATGAACAGCTTTCAGAATCAAACTCAATGTGGTCCTGTCGTTTCTAGGCCAATATGTTTTATCATGAGTTCCCACTCACATATAATCAGACTGAGTGAATAGTGTGTGTATTTGGTGTATATCTGTCCAAGGGGAGGCTCCGAGCTCAGAATACAGCCAGAGAACTCCCTCACATCCCACGCTGGGACAGGAACAGTTAGGAGTGAGGTATTGGGGTTGGGGAGGGCTGGTGGTCGTAGGACAGAGGTAGGATGGCTGTATAAATACTTTTGTGCTAACTGACCTGATTATCTGAACGTGCTTCTGCCAAACTTAATTAATAAAACATAATTTAACTTCTAATTTATAGAATGACAAAAGTCTAACTTCAGTTTAACAGTCCAAAAAAAGAGCACAACTACAGCATGAAACATAGTAAATTTTCATTTATTAATCTCAAGACTCTATCAAAGAGTGAATTCAGTGAATGTTCATAATCAAATGAAGGTTTCACTCACAGAACGTAGTTGATTGCTTTGTGTGTGTTTGTGAGAGATTTCATGTGTTTCTCTTTCATGAGTTTCTCTTCAGCAGAGCCAATCTGATAATCGTTGAAGTCAAACACAGTTCGTACATCTGTTGAAAACTGGACAGCAGCAAACTGACAGACAGAAAAACAACAGACAACAACATTATCATCATTAGACACCATGTACGGTACCAGATACGGTTTACAGAACCACATTCATCATATGAGCTATTGCATGTTGATATTTCCAGATTCATAGCTGATGGACTGTTTTACCTTTATGGATGAGTTTGAAAGTTTTTTCATAACATCTTTAATGAATTTTTTGTTCATTTCAAACTCGTGTTGTTTCATACTGCTGGATCCATCAAAGAGAAACACCAGATTGACTTCTCTTTTGGTGCATTCTGCAGAAACACCACAACATACACAAACTCTGCTGTTACTTCATTTAGCAGTCAAACCAAACCCACATTTTCATAAATATAATGTATAATCATGTTTTTGATTTTGATTTGATTTGTCAATAATAAAAAAACTCCACATGAAATGAAATAAAGCAACACATTTGGAGTTTGAGATTGTTAAACTGTCTTGGTAAAGGACTCATCAGACCTTGGTAAGCGGCAGTGAAGTTGGAGACGGTCTGTAAGCTGCTGTTGAACTGATAGCAAACACCGTTCAGATATGAGTTTCCATCACACTCATGAGAAACGTACGGACTGCAGCTCTGAGAAAGAGACAGACGAAATCTGACACATCAGCAGCTTCAGCATAGCACAAAATCAAACAATATAAATGTCATACTTGTCTTTATAATGCATTTTATATTGCATTTTTAAATGTTCAGTAATGACCTTAACATACTCAGCTTTCAACTGGTTTCTCTGTAATACTGTATTTCACAATCCCATGTTTGTATTTCCCATATTTAATGTTACCTGAGCATTCTGTGAACATTAGCATCTCATGAAGGTCTGACTGTCAGAGACTCTGAACTTACAGTGAGAGCATCAGAAGACACAGCAGCAGACATGCCGAAGAAGAGGACCCTCTCCGAACCTGTCGAACCTGGGAGAGGGGGGGGGGAGGGGGGAGAGAGAGAGGGGGGGGGAGGTGGAGTGGGAGAGGAAGAGAGGTAGAGAGAGAGAGAGAGAGAGAGAGGGGGGGGGCAGAGAGAGAGAGGGGGGGGAGGTGGAGTGGGAGAGGAAGAGAGGGGGGGGGGTGGAGAGAGAGAGACAGAGAGAGAGGGGGGGGGAGAGGGGGGAGGTGGAGTGGGAGAGGAAGAGAGGTAGAGAGAGAGAGAGAGAGGGGGGGGGGGCAGAGAGAGAGGGGGGGGGAGGTGGAGTGGGAGAGGAAGAGAGGGGGGGGGTGGAGAGAGAGAGACAGAGAGAGAGGGGGGGGAGAGGGGGGAGGTGGAGTGGGAGAGGAAGAGAGGTAGAGAGAGAGAGAGAGAGAGGGGGAGAGAGGGGGGCGGGAGAGAGAGAGGGAGAGAGAGAGGGAGGGAGGGGGAGAGAGGGGGGCAGGAGAGAGAGAGGGAGAGAGAGACAGAGAGAGAGGGGGGGGGGAGGGAGAGAGAGGGAGAGAGACAGAGAGAGAGAGAGAGGGGGGGAGGGAGAGAGAGACAGAGAGAGAGGGGGGGGGTGGAGTGGGAGAGGAAGAGAGGTAGAGAGAGAGAGAGAGAGAGGGGGGGAGAGAGGGGCGGGGGAGAGAGGGGGGCGGGAGAGAGAGAGGGAGAGAGAGAGGGAGGGAGGGGGAGAGAGGGGGCAGGAGAGAGAGAGGGAGAGAGAGACAGAGAGAGAGAGGGGGGGGGGGAGAGAGGGAGAGAGACAGAGAGAGAGAGAGGGGGGGAGGGAGAGAGAGACAGAGAGAGAGGGGGGGGAAGGAGAGAGAGACAGAGAGAGAGGCGGGGGAGAGACAGAGAGAGAGAGAGGGGGGGGGAGACAGAGAGAGAGAGGGGGGGGCGGGAAAGAGAGAGGGAGGGGGAGAGAGAGAGAGAGAGAGGGGGGGGCGGGAGAGAGAGAGAGAGAGGGGGGGGGGCGGGAGAGAGAGAGGGAGAGAGGGGGGGGGGCGGGAGAGAGAGAGGGAGAGGGAGAGAGAGGGGGGGCGGGAGAGAGAGAGGGAGAGGGAGAGGGAGAGAGAGGGGGGGCGGGAGAGAGAGAGAGAGAGAGAGAGGGGGGGGCGGGAGAGAGAGAGGGAGAGGGGGGGAGGTGGAGTGGGAGAGGAAGAGAGGTAGAGAGAGAGAGAGAGAGAGAGGGGGGGGAGGTGGAGTGGGAGAGGAAGAGAGGGAGAGAGAGACAGAGAGAGAGAGGGGGGGGGGAGGGAGAGAGAGACAGAGAGAGAGGGGGGGGGAGGAGAGAGAGACAGAGAGAGAGGGGGGGAGGTGGAGTGGGAGAGGAAGAGAGGTAGAGAGAGAGAGAGAGGGGGGGGAGGTGGAGTGGGAGAGGAAGAGAGGGGGGGGAGTGGAGAGAGAGAGACAGAGAGAGAGGGGGGGGAGAGGGGGGAGGTGGAGTGGGAGAGGAAGAGAGGTAGAGAGAGAGAGAGAGAGGGGGAGAGAGGGGCGGGGGAGAGAGGGGGGCGGGAGAGAGAGAGGGAGAGAGAGAGGGAGGGAGGGGGAGAGAGGGGGGCAGGAGAGAGAGAGGGAGAGAGAGACAGAGAGAGAGGGGGGGGGGGGAGAGAGAGAGACAGAGAGAGAGGGGGGGGAAGGAGAGAGAGACAGAGAGAGAGGGGGGGAGGTGGAGTGGGAGAGGAAGAGAGGTAGAGAGAGAGAGAGAGAGAGGGGGGGAGAGAGGGGGGCGGGAGAGAGAGAGAGAGAGAGAGGGGGGGGGCGGGAGAGAGAGAGGGAGAGGGAGAGGGGGGGGGGGGTGGAGAGCGAGAGAGAGAGAGAGAGGGGGGGGGGGGTGGAGAGAGAGAGGGAAAGGGAGAGAGAGAGGGGGGGAGGTGGAGTGGGAGAGGAAGAGAGGTAGAGAGAGAGAGAGAGAGAGAGGGGGAGAGAGGGGGGCGGGAGAGAGAGAGAGAGAGAGGGGGGGGCGGGAGAGAGAGAGGGAGAGGGAGAGGGGGGGGGGTGGAGAGAGAGAGTCATCAGTTCACTATGAAGCAGTGTAAGTCCACAGCAGTCACTGGTAGATGGCTGTGATGCTGATACCTGGCCGCTGCAGTCGAGTGCAGGACTGTAGATCTGCTGTGCAGCTGTACATCTCCCCTGTTGAGTTTCCTTCTAATGGAGCTCCAACAATGATCCTGAGAAACACACCCGCACAACCAATTAGACCGTCAGGATACACCTAGCAACCACACAGAACACCCTGGCAACCAGCGTGTGTTTGACTCACTGCTTCCTGTTTCCAAACTCAGTCTGATAAACGCTGTAACCAAAGAAATCTTCCGGTGTGCCGTTAAATCTCAGTGGATGTTCAGTGTCGATGTTGAAGGCTTCTGAGAGAGACGCTGGAGATGGAGAGAGACAGTTAAGACATCAGGAGACCTTTGTTAGACTTCAGCCTCCATCTTTCTAAATGATTCATTCTGGTTTCTCTTCCTGTTTGTCAGCATTTCGTAAGATGCTGAAACTTAAGTGTCTGACACTGGTGTCCATCAGGATTCAACCAGCTGCACTGGAACAACCAAAGTGTGTGTGTGTGTTTCTACCTAGCTTCTATCAGCATCATTCATCTGCAGTCTGACATTAAACTAATGAAACAATCACAACAACATGCTGCAACAGAAAAGAGCAGTCTGTGTGTGTGTGTGTGTGTGTTCCTGTCACATATAACTTCTAACCTACCACACCTTGTTCCCAATACACACACACACACACACACACACACACACACACGGCTGAGCTCCAGCACCTTAAATTAACATAAATAGTTGTTTAAATGTAGAATGTAAGTCACACACACAAACTGATCTAAATGAACACATCAGCCTTCTGTTTTATATAAAAAGTAATAATAATTTCATACTAATGCAAAAATTACAATGAAGATGAACAAAATGATGTACTTTCAAGTCCAGAATGTTTGAGGGCATTTCTTACCCCACATGAAGAGAATCAAGCCGAGCGTCTTCATCGTGCTGCTGCTCGTCTGTGTGACGTACAGCTTCCTGTTCATTTCTTCATGACCAACTCATTTCCTCCTTAACACGGTGTTTCTCACCCTCGCAGGGCATGTGGGCGCGCGCGCGCGTGTGTGTGTGTGTGTGTCTAACAGCAGCAGTGCGTCCATGCTTTAGAGCATGATGTTTGCAATAATCACTGAGAAGCACACATCCGACCGAAACATCCGTGTAATGGCGCTTTAAACACATATGTTTCTTTGCAAGTTCCACTTTTCTCAAACTTGGATATTGTGCAACACAGATCCACACAAACCTGAACACACACACTGCATCAGAAAAGGGAACAAAAGCATTGTGGTAATAATGTTTTCAATGAAAAGGCTGAGTGAGTTGTTTACCACCAGAAACAAAGCTGTGCTTTTTGTCTTATTTTCTCCACATGTCCTTTTGAGTCTTCAGAAATGTTTGATGCTGCTGCCTATCTTTTAATAATGAAAACATGTAAATCACGTACAGTGAGTGTTTAGCAGATGCTTTTGTGTAAATTGGCACAAAAAGGAGGACATACAGAAGTAATGTAACATAAAGAAGCCAAAATATTAAAGATGAGGTTACATGAAAAATTTCATTTGAAAAACTTGTGAAGAAAATACACAAACGTTTTTCTTTTCTTTGGCTGTTAATTTTTACATACAATAACATTTTCATTGTTCTTAAGAATAATGAGAATATATATATATATACATTATTAATTAAATAAATGGAATAAACTACTTATAGGAAATATGAAACAGAAAAATAAACAAATAAAAAAGCAATGCCTCGCTGCAGGAACAATATTTAAGGAACCGTTCACCACACACACACAAAAAAAAACTATAACACTTTAAAACAATTTTTGGGAAAAGTGGGGGGGGGGGGGGGCAAAACAAACAAAAAAATACTGTAACATAGGAACTGAACAATTTTATTTAATCTATGCATCATAACATTACATTACGTCACCTTGATGGAAATATGTCAGATTATAGATCAGTCAATAAACGTCATGAAGGCATTAACACAGTCCATTTTTTGCAGTATTGCAAATATTTGTCCATCTGTAAATTTAATGAAACAATCATTCTCTCCATGTTTTGGACACTGTTCACAATGTCAATTATTCAGTATTTTGTGTTGCAGTCCACCAGGACAGTACCAGGACTGGTAGAAGAAGACATCTGGAACAAACATTCAGCCAGTCTTCCTTAAATATTCCTAGACCAGATTCTTTCTCCCATTTCTGAGTGGACTGGGTAGTTGAATATTATTTTTAGACTAGTTTCCTATTGTCATTGTTTTTAGACAGATCAATAAATATATCAACTAAGTTAGTGTCATGCTTCTCCATGAATCTTATTGCATTATTTAAACAAGTTCTGGTTTGTTAATACCTAAAAAGTCCAGTTTTTACAAATCACTTTTATCAGAGATTTCTTGAAAGCTGTCTAGTTCTCCCTTTGATGAAACTGAACTAAAAATCAAGTGATGTCACACTGGTAGCCCCCATCGATCCTTGCTGCTTTAAAGCAGGATCAAAGGCATCCCATCTCAATAAACTAGCCTGTCTTTCAGCTGAAGGCAATGGACATTCTTTAAACCAGATTAAAAGGAAATTTAGTCCATTGATATTTCAACTATTAATGTACTGTTCGTATAAGGTTTTGAGAGCCAACACTGACTCTAAAGGTATAGCAGCAAAATCTCTTCCACCTTGCTATGTATTCTGGGTTAAACTTAAATTCAAATCTATTAAGCATTTCATTCTGAAGTGTATAATTATAGTTTAAGATTAGGAAATGTAGCTTATACCCTGGAGTAAAACAGACATCAGTTTAGGAATACTAACCTCTGGAGTTGAGACAAACAACAGCACATATACAGCAAACAAATATAAAGAAATGTTTTGCTCTAGACCTCTAACTGTAACTCCAATAAATGAAGTGAAAAAGGCTGCCTCAAGTGAAAGTGAAAGTCGTGACAATTGGCAAGTGTGGTGACCTATACTCAGAATTCATGCTCTGCATTTAACCCATCGATGTGCACACACACACACACACACACACACCCGTGAACACACACACACACCCATGAACACACACACACACACACACCCATGAACACACACACACACACACACACACACACACACACACACACACACCCATGAACACACACACACACACACACACACACACACACACCCATGAACACACACACACACACCCGTGAACACACACACACACACACACACACACACACACACACACACACACACACACAGCCGTGAACACACACACACACACCCGTGAACACACACACACACACACACACACACACACACACACACAGCCGTGAACACACACACACACACCCATGAACACACACACACACACACACACACACACACACACACACACACACACACACACACACACACACACACACACACACACACACACCCATGAACACACACACACACACACACACACACCCATGAACACACACCCATGAACACACACACACACACCCGTGAACACACACACACACACACACACACACACACACACACACAGCCGTGAACACACACACACACCCATGAACACACACACACACACCCGTGAACACACACACACACACACACACCCGTGAACACACACACACACCCATGAACACACACACACACACCCGTGAACACACACACACACACACACACACCCATGAACACACACACACACCCATGAACACACACACACACACACACATGAACACACACACACCCGTGAACACACACACACACACACACACACACACCCATGAACACACACACACACACACACACAGCCGTGAACACACACACACACACAGACAGCAGTGAACACACACACACACACACACACACACACCCATGAACACACACACAGCCGTGAACACACACACACACACACAGACAGCAGTGAACACACACACACACACAGCCGTGAACACACACACACACACACACTCGTGAACACACACACACACAGCCGTGAACACACACACACACACACACCCGTGAACACACACACACACACACACAGCCGTGAACACACACACACACACACACACACACACACACACACACCCATGAACACACACACACACACACACACACACACACACACATACACAGCCGTGAACACACACACACACACACACACACACACACACAGACAGCAGTGAACACACACACACACACACAGCAGTGAACACACACACACACACAGCTGTGAACACACACACACACACACACAGCCGTGAACACACACACACAGCAGTGAACACACACACCGTGAAAACACACACACCGTGAACACACACACACACACAGCAGTGAACACACACACACACACACACACACACACAGCAGTGAACACGCACACACACACACACACACACACACACACACAGCAGTGAACACACACACACACACACACAGCAGTGAACACACACACACACACACACACACAGCAGTGAACACACACACACACACACACAAAATTGTATTTTGTTTTGTGTAAGGAAAAGATTTAATTTATTTATTGAATTATTCATTATTCACTGAAAATCGCCCCCTCCAGAATTCAAATGAGCCACGCAAATGATGTAAGGAGAGTTTGCAACACTTTTTGCATGTGCACCATGAGCATGGCAGATCTGAACATTAGGAATCATCTGTGGGAACCAGTGCAGTCTCAGGCTTAAAGATGCCCTGTGTAGTGTGTGAAAATGTGCCCTCGCACTGAACCCGAGCCATGCCAGATCAGTCCTTGAACCTCTGCAGCATCTCACAAGTCTTCTTGTCCAGAACCTGGTGAATCCTCTTGAGGCGTCGATCAGATATTGGTCTGACATAGCTGTGGGGCAGGATCACGGCTGTGCCGTCCTGCACCTCTCCCATCACCAGCAGGGGGAGCTGGTGGTGCTGCGTGATGTTGGGACACGGGCAGCTCCAGTCCATCTGCACCAGCAGCACCTCCAGGTGTTGTGTTTCAAAGAGCTGCAGGCCCATCTTCTCATCACGCAGCACCTGCTCCAGGTGGAATCGCGCAATTCCAGAGTCTAGTTCCTCAATGATTTCGGTGAGCCGTCCCACGATGGCAAAGTCACTGCGGCAAAGACTTGCCAGGATTTTTCCTTTCGGTCGGCAGCTTTTACACTGACGCTGCTTGGGCTGGGGGCAGCTGGCTTCACAGTCTTCACGTGTGTGGAAGTTGTTCTTGTTGGCGAGGCAGCCGCCGTAGACGAACGCCAGGCACTGCTTCATGAGGCTGTTGTAGGCCCAGCGCGCCTCCCAGAGCTTACAGGGACCCTGCACGGCCGGCAGCGAGCACACGCCCAGCCCCTCGCGCTGACACGACGCCCGGCACTCCTCGTACGTCTCGAAGCGGTTGCGGCCGCCCTCACAGCCTCCATGCACAAACTCATGGCACTCGCCCCGGGCCGCGTCGTAGTACCAGTCCACACGCTTCTCGCCACACTCACCCCGCTCCAGGGCAGCCAAGCAGTCGGCCGGCGAGAACGGCTGTCCCAACGGCAAACCTGCCTCTGGGTCATCGAAGAAGTCCTCGCTGTCACGCCTCACGACAGAAAGCGGGTAATCGGCGCGCAGTGCTCCTGCGGTGTTTCGTGCGATGCAGGTGTATATCCCTGTGTCCCACACCTGGGCGTTATACACCACCAGCTGACCAATGTTGGTTATGACGACATTCCCATACATCTGGTCCGGCCGCATGACGATGGTCTCTCCTCCCTCGGACTGCTTCTCCCAGGTGACGTCCGGCTTCGGGTGTCCGATCACGTCGCAGTGGAAGCTGGCCGTGGCGCCCTGGTAAATCACCTGCTGCTGTGGGTTGGAGTAGAGCGTCGGCGGGAAGGGCTCGGAGTCGGCAGATGCAGACGTGGGTTGAGCAGTAGTGTCCTGCGGCAGAGGACTGGTGTTTGGGCCAGACAGATGATAACGGCAGGTGACCACGGTGAGTGTGATGCCCTGAACGCAGGCCTCTGCATCCATGTAGCAGCGGTTGAAGTACGTGAGGCCATCGGAGGCGCAAGTGAAGCTGGGCTCACTCTCGCAGTGGTCGTGACATTTACACACCGGCTGGCCCTCCCACACGTCACACACCGCCCCCTGCTGGCTGCACACAAACCCATCACAGCTAGCCACGCCCCCCGCCGAAACCCCGGCCCCCGACTGAGCATCATCGGAGCCGTCGGACACACGGGACGCCACGCAGCTCAGCAGGCCACACACGTTCGTGCAGCACTTCTCAAAGGCAGCGCAATCCTGTAGAAACACACACAAACACACGTCTTCGTTTTACACAATCATGCTTCACGTTTCATTGAACTATTTGGTTACACACTATTTTGAATGTCCGCTGTAGACATTCTATCAACTATAAGTAACTTTGCAACTATATGTCATTCTAACTCTCATTAGAATATTAGGGTTAGAGTTAGTAAAATAAGTTGACATGAACTTGGGGGACCTTCAAAATAAAATGATAGCAGATATTAACAGTCTATTAATAATCTCTAAAGTCCATTTACATTATTCCATCTGTGTGTGTGTGTGTGTGTGTGTGTGTGTGTGTGTGTGTGTGTGTGTGTGCGCGCGTGTGTGTGTACTTCACATTTTTTCTTTCTACAGATTATTTTAAGGGTTTTCTCCATTGTTTTAATTTTAGCTTTAGAATAACATTAAAATACCATGCATATTTTATTTTACTTTTACTTTTTAATTTAAAGAAGCAAACCAATGTATAGTTGACATTTGAGGCTTAATAATAAAAAAATAAAAAAATTCAGGAAGAGTGTTTTCAGCTAGTTTATTTTCATATAAAAATATGGCATGCAGTTGCTTTTTTTATATAAAACATAATTCAATGTAAATTGTCATAATCATAATTAATAATCACAATTTAAATTTCAAGGGAATGATCTCCAATTATGATTTGTCATAATAATACAGAGCAAGGCTGCAGAGTTACTTGCAGTCAGCAGTGTGTCTAAAGTGCACCATCAAAATAAACTGTTCCCAACTATTTATACATATTTATCCAACTTTACCCACATACATACTCACATAAAGTGATATTTAGCCTACTATATGGCAACTCTATAGCATAAAATATAGCATCACATCTGGTTGTAAACTATATTAAAGTATGCATATTATCGTCTAGCTCTAATCTGTAATTGCATGAAAATTATATTATAAACATTTAACATCAAGATTTCAAACACACTGACAGATTTAACTCTGCTCAAATGCAAGGCACCCACACATACATTATATTGGTCTGTGATCACACACACATGCCTCATAACGAGCCTGTGAACAACAACACAAACACACATAGACTTCCTGTCTGAGCGAATCTACGTGCAAAAGTGCAACATGTACAAGAGTTGAGACTGCAGGGTGTGAATTCAGGAGAACAGCTACAAAACCCCCTGCAGCTCTCAGCAAAAACTGAGCTTACTGTGAAACAAATTAAAATAAATAGTGTTCTTCAAACTCTCTGTTGACCTGTGAATCATGACAAACAGACATGGTATTGTGGTTTCCACACCTCATGAAGAAGCACAACTGTTTTCAACACAGATAATAATCAGAAATGTTTTTTGAGCATATTGATCATGTGTATAGATCATGTGACACTGAAGACTGGAGGAATGAAGCTGAAAATGAACCCTAACAGATATTCACATAGAAAACAGCTGTTGTACATTGGAATAATATCTCACTGTTTTACTATATTATTATATTTTTGATCAAATAAATGCAGCCTTTGTGAGCAGAAGATACTTCTTTAACAAACATGATACAATCTCATTTACTACAAATTTTTAACAGTATATTCATAATCCAAAATTAAAACTAATAAAAAAAAGAAAAGAAGGACAGTGGTCAGTGAAATAAAAAGGAAAGCTGAAGGAAACTCTGCTTGTGTTTCAGAAGAACTGTTTCTACAGTCAGTACTAGTTAATGTTGTTGGAGGCAGTGACCGAGCGAGGGTCTGTTCACCTGGTCGGTCTGGCATTCCCTCTCACAGGTGCTCTGCGCGTCCACCCACAGATTCAGGTTCAGGTGATTGGGACAGACTCCCGGATGATCCGCAGCGAAGGCACAGAGCCGCATGAGGAGCAGAGAGCAGAGGAGTCTGAGAAGAGATCCAGAGAGCCACATGAGTGAGACGTCCAGACGCTGTCTGTCCTGTGCTCGACAGCGCGGGGGTTACGAACACAAGCAACTGCACCAACGTCGTTAAGAGATGAAAGAAGCACGAGCCGTGTGATCCTGGACCATTTCCTCTGTGAATGAGCTCCAGCAGGACAGGACAGGACAGGACAGGACAGGACAGCCGAGACAGCTGGATGTTGACATGGAGGAGGTTTTTCCTCAGTGAGGCTGGTGTGGCCTTTGTTCCCTGATCTCTAGAGCGATGAAGCTCCTCTCTCATGCTTTAGTATGCAAAGCCCGCTGGGAAAGCAAGTCAAGCTCAATATCTGAACACGTCTCTTTGTCCTCTGAGGAGCCCCAGGCCTTTCATTCGCTGACCGCGGCCCTGACACCTCCGCTGACTTCTGACCGGCCCACAGAGAAGGTCACAGCCCTCCGTGTGAGACCAATGAAAGAGCTCCAAATTCAGCCCAGCTTTCACACAAACTTGAGTTGAGGTCCATTCATTGATTCAGCTCTGATTTATGAGGACTGGTCTACACTAGCCTGGTTCTGTTGATTGAGTTACTGCTGTAGAAACACACTGAACACAAAACATGTGCTGATAGAATCTGATAGAATCATTTTTTTGTACAGTAAATAACCTGTCAATTTATGTTAAGGGGAGAGAGAGAGAGAGAGAGAGAGAGAGAGCACTTTTCTTTGCACTACATGGTTAATACTTTTTATATATTTTTATTATTACTATTATTCTTTTTCTTTCTGTTAATACATATGTGCACTATTTGTAAGCAGCAACTGCTTCAGCAACACAAATGTACAGTTTTTGTCATGCCAATAAAGCAAACCTAAATTGAAATTGAATTGAATTGAGAGAGAGACAGAGAGAGAGAGAGAGAGAGAGAGAGAGAGAGAGAGAGAGAGAGAGAGAGAGATTCACAAGAAGAGTTTAAATTAACCAAGGAAAAAAAAACAACAGAAGACAATCAGATGAGAGCAACTCAAAGGGCCACGTACAGCACTGCCACAGAGAGAAGATCTCCCAAACTGAGACACTTCCAGACCGAGACCTGTCTGAAGATACCCACGGACTAAACCTCACAGAAACAGAGGAGAAGAGCACACATCAAGCAGCAACAAACAACCAAGAGCCCCTGAAAGTAAGGAAAGACACTTTTTTTGAAACAATCAGTAATATTTACTTCAGGAAGAATATTTTGAATGTTTTTTTTTTCTCTCTGGCAATGTTAATGAGGATGGTCATTCTGGTCTTCTTGTAGTGTTTTTGCACATATTTCGATCAGTATTTTAATATAGTGGACCTTTTGATCAATATTTGTATATAGTTCACAGAAAAACTCTCAAAACAAACAAAGAGACAGTTTTTTTCAGTTATTTGTTTACATTCTAAAATCAGCAATGGCCGCTGCAGCACATAGGCCCCGCCCCTTTGTGTACCCTCAGAAGAGCGCAGAGCATTCTAGACAGATCCACAGACAGAAACAGATCGAGCACAGTCCTGAAACACAGTTTGCTGACTCTGCGCAGTTCAGTGACCAACCTGCTCTTCTACACCGAGAACAGCTCCTCATGGCATACTGCTTTCTGCCAACACTTCACCTTCACCACAAAAAGAGGCATCTGCAAAGGCAGACAGATCCTGGGATTTGAAGATGCTGAAGGAAATGAGGAATCAAGAATTTTATCTCTGAACTTCTACCACAACGGCACTGTCATGATCCAAGGCTCAGAGCCTGCCCTCCAAGCATTTCCAGCTGACTTCATACAAATTAAACAGCAGACATGTCTTAATACAAGTCTCGTACAAGACCATACAGATATAAACACAAACTCTTCTCCCGTAAGAGACATCCAGAAGAAGACAACTGCAACAGCCTTAACTCAATCTCCCATGTCAAAAATGAAGGAGAAATGTTCACTTCTGGAAATCGATAAGGTGGATCGAAGAGAATTAATCATGTCCAGTTTGAAAGACAACAGCGACTTGGAGCAGCTTACAAAGGACATGATGAATTTAAAACAAGAGACTGAATATCTGCTGAGAAACAAAGAGCAGATGTCAAAGGAACTTCACCAAGCCAGAGAAGAGCTGAAGGAACTCAAATCAACTTTCAGAAGACAAATCACAGAAATTAAAACAGAAATGCTGGAAGAACTGTCTGTCTTGAAATCTGAACTTCGAAAGAAAGATGAACTTATAAACAACATGAAGGAAGAACTGCTTCATGATTTATCTTCCAAAGGATCTCATGCTAAACACTTGACTTGTCTAGACAGTCAGAAATCAGCTCAGTCTTCATCAGCTCCTCACGACTCCAGCCAAGCAGAAGCCCTTCTTCTCATCGACTCCAACGGAAAATATATCTACCAGAAACTCGTTTCCAAAAATGAAAGCACAGAAAATGAGGTGCCCGAACACTAACAAGGCTCTTCAGATCTTATCTGATAAAACCCTGAAGAAAACGTACAAACACATCATAATCCACACAGGGACAAACGATGAACGAGCAGCGAAGGGCAACGTGTCTCCTGTACTCCGAGAGCTGGCCATCAAAGCCTCAGAACGCTTCCCAGAAGCTCAGATAACTCTGTCCACGTTACTGCCACGGACTGATGTGCCCTTTCACGTGATCCAGGGGAACAACGTAGAGCTTTGCAGAACCTGTGCACTCATTCCTAATGTTCACCTGGCACACCATGAAGACATCCGGCCTCATCACATGTATGACTACATACACCTCAACAAGAACAGCACTTGGAAGAACAAACAGCAGAAATCTGCACAGCAAAAGCAGCTCACAACCACAAAGAAACATCCAGCCTCGTCCAAGAACCAGACAGGACTCGACCCCTGGACCGCCATCACAGCATCAGAGCTGCGCCGCAGCAACCCAACAGCCACAGAACCCTGCACCCGCCGAACTCAATCAGATAGGACACCTGCTCGACGTCATCTGCTCCAAACTTCTCAAATAATGTACAAGAGTAATATACACACACACTTCTCTATATCTATCTATGAAATCATTTAAAATTAGCAGTTGGAATATACAGGGTTACATTCTTCAACTTTCGGGAACAAGACTGCAGACCAAGACTTACTTAATAATATAAAAGACATAGACATCGTAATATTTCATGAGACATGGTGTGGAGTAATGAGAGCTTGCACTGTCCAAGAGGATACTGAGAAATCACTGTGCCCTCTCTTAAAAAACTCACAAATTAAATTTGGTCGTGATTCAGGTGGCATACTTATATGGCACAAAGATCATCTAAAACACCTGATTAAAACAGTCAAAACTGAAAAATCCCTGATTTGGCTTGAAATCACATCTATCCTGCCACAGAGTAATCTCTAGCTCTGTGCTGTTTATATTCCTCCTCATGATTCTCCCTTCTACCAAGAACAGAGCTTTCTCCAGCTGCAAAGAGACGTCCTGCACTTTCAGTCCAAAGCAAATATTCTCGTATGTGGTGACCTAAGCGCAAGGACTGGGAGAGAAATTGATTAAACACCACAGATAATGCTCACATTCTTGGGGACATTGTATCTCAGTCAACACCAGTCATTACTCCGAGAACCAGTTATGACAATGTAATCAACATAAATGGGAAGCAGATGTTAAAGCTTTGTAAAAGTCTAGGGCTGTTTATCATAAATGGCAGAACCAGGGGAGATTCTTTTGGTAGATTCACCTATTGCTCCACATTAGGAGCCAGCATAGTTGATTACTCAGTTACAGACACTGACCCAAATTTTATTAACGCCTCAACTTCCCATTTCTGACCACTGTCAAACAGTCCTTTACCTGAAACAGTCCTGTGACAGGGTCAGATCTCCCCTCAAACATGAACAACTCTTCCCCTTAAAACCAAAACTCAACTGGAACCAATCTAACGCTGAACGATTCAAAGAAAACATGAGCAGCTCAGTAATACTAAAAATACTGGATGACTTTTTGTCCTCAGGTTTCACTCCAGATACTAATGGAATAAACTCAGCAACATCCAAACTTAATTACATATTTCAAACTTTGGCCACTATATCTAACATTAACCAACCAAACAAACATAGAATAAACAAACCAAAAATTAAAAAGAATATGTGGTTTAATAATGAATGCAAATGTCTCAGAAAAGACCTTCGACAACTTGCTAACAAAAAACAAAGATCCGGCCAATCAGACGCTACGCCTCGCCTACTCCAGCTGCTTAAAACATTATAAAAAACTCATTTGTAACAAAAGAGATCAATATTATGAAGCTAAAATTGATGAAATCGATCAATCAATAGACCAAAACAATTTCTGGAATCTCTTTAAAAAATGTGAAAGCCCCAAATCAGACCCATTCCTCCAGAGCGGCACAGTCTGTGCTCTTACTTTAAAACTCTTTACCAAACACTAGAACCAGACCTCAACCAGCCCCAAACTACAACACAGAGAAAACTAGACGATCTGAAGAAAACCATCAAAAATGACCAAAACCCACTGGACATGACTATAACAACATCAGAAATATCAGAGCACATTAAACAGCTCAAATTAAAGAAGGCATGTGGACAGGACAACATCAGTAATGAGATGCTCAGACTCAGCAGTCCTTCCATAAACTCAAGCTCTGGCTCAATTACTCAATCTGATCTTATGGTCTGGTGACTTCCCTGAGGCCTGGCCTGAAGGACTGATCACACACGTATATAAGAAAGGAGATAAACTGGATCACAGTAATAACCGTGGCATCTGTGTGGGCAGTAATCTAGCTAAGCTCTTCTGTAATATAATAAACAGCAGCATAGTGACAGTCCTCACAAGACACAACACCCTAAATAAATCACAAATTGGCTTTTTACCAAAACAACGTACATCTGACCATATCTATTCTCTCCACACTCTAATTAACAAAAATCTAAAGGACAAACAAAGACAAATATTTACATGTTTCATTGATTTTAAAAAAGCTTTCGATTCTGTTTGGCATGACGGTTTACTGTACAAATTATTACAAATTGGCATTGTTGGAAAAACATTCGATATTATAGAATCCATGTATGGAAACAGTAAATGTGCGGTCAAGATTGGGAATCTGAGAACAGGGTCGTGGAGTGAGGCAGGGGTGCAGTCTGAGCCCAACACTGTTTAAAGGGTTAGTTCACCCAGATAGCAAAATTATGTCATTAATAACTCACCCTCATGTCGTTCCAAACCCGTAAGACCTCCGTTTATCTTCTGAACACAGTTTAAGATATTTTAGATTTAGTCCGAGAGCTCTCAGTCCCTCCATTGAAGCTGTGTGTACGGTCTACTGTCCATGTCCAGAAAGGTAAGAAAAACATCATCAAAGTAGTCCATGTGACATCAGAGGCTCAGTTAGAATATTTTGAAGCATCGAAAATACATTTTGGTCTAAAAATAGCAAAAACGACGACTTTATTCAGCATTGTCTTCTCTTCCGTGTCTGTTGTTTGAGAGAGTTCAAAAGCAGTCTGGATATCTGGTTCACGAACGAATCATTCAGTTCACCAAATCGAACTGAATCGTTTTAAACGGTTCGCGTCTCTAATACGCATTAATCCACAAATGACTTAAGCTGTTAACTTGTTTAATGTGTCTGACACTCCCTCTGAGTTCAAACAAACCAATATCCCGGAGTAATTCATTTACTCAAACAGTACACTGACTGAACTGCTGTGAAGAGAGAACTGAAGATGAACACCGAGCCGAGCCAGATAACGAACAATAGACTGACTCGTTCACGAGTCAAGAACCGGTTGCATCGGTTTTCAGATCACCAGTAGTTCTTTCGGACAGTTCGATTCAATAAACCGGTTGAAGAAAACGGTTCACCGGTTCTTTTGCGCTCGACGTAAAGGCGTCATTGGCGATGATTGCCCTTGATTCAAGCCTTCAGTTTACCCGCTCTCATAACACTAGCACAGAATCAGTTCAGAATCAATCACCAAAAGAATCAGTTCGGTTCAGACGCTCTGTGTGTCGGTCTGCTTCACGCTGAATCACACATGCGCAGTATTATCAGCTCCTCGGTTCTTCTTATCTTGCTTGGCTCGGTGTTCTTCTTCTTCTTCTTATCAGTGCCTCGCCAATGAATCCCCCCCCCCCCCCCACAGTGTCTCATCCTCTAAACACACTCGTGCTTCAACTGATGAAGGAAACCCAAACTGAGTCTGACTACAATCACAACCCCAACATTTGGAAACTAATTGAAAAAAAATCTGAAGTATAATTATGATGAAAAATAAAAAAATTAATTTGAGCTGCAAACCAAACTCCAGTGTTATTCGGCCCTAAACAGAACCACAAAACTGGCAAATTACTTATCACTCAAGCAATTAAAAGAAAGACAAATCCTTTCAAAATATCGACTCAGTGATCATGATTTGGAAATAGAGATTGGTAGACGTAAAAGATCCTGGCTACCGAGAGAAGAGAGGCAAACACTGTGAGCTGAATCACACAGAGGATGAGAAACACTTCCCAAATACAGCACTAGAAGAGAAACATTCTTCCCACAGTTTGAAGCTTTGAATCCTTCATTCTTGTCTCTAAATGACTCGGAGAAACTACTCTATATACTTGGAGAGAATGAGACGGCAGTCACACTAGCTGCTAAATATTTATACACCATACACACCATACGAAAGGGATAATTTATTGTATTCAACTGTTTTATTTTATATTCTTAATTGTATATAATTACTATTATTAATATTAGAAATATTATCTGCTGTTGCTATTTTTATTGTATTGTATTTTATTGTAATCATATTTTATATTTTATTCTGTATCTAAATGCTTTGGCAATATTGTTACTCAAATGTCATGCCAATAAAGCAACTTGAACTTGTACTTAAACGAGAGAGAGAGAGAGAGACAGAGAGAGAGCGAGAGAGAGAGAGAGCGAGAGAGAGAGACAGAGAGAGAGAGAGCGAGAGAGAGAGGTTTAACAAGACTTTATTATTTACATAATACAATCATTATTCACAACATCAAATACCCGTTGATCAAATTAAAATAAATTAAAAATTCAGAACCAACTGGCCCTCATGAATTTCACACAAAACATTTTTAAGACACCAAATATCATCAAAACAGCCCTCATTTTTTATAAGATTGTAATATACAAACTCTATATTCAACCTTCCAGCTACAAGGTTCTTGAACATTAATTCAATATCAGTACTAAGAAGATTCAGCCCTTCATTCTTTCTCGTCTTCCAAATTGCTAATTTCAAGTAGTTTAACAAACACGCTTTCCTTCTGATTAAGAATCTGTACATCACTCCCCCAATAAACACTTCTTCTAACAATTTTTCATCAAATGCTTGAAACCATCTATCAAGAAGATTAAACAAATGTTCCAAATCTTCTACCATTCCACAAAACCTTTACTGTTCACCCACTGCCGGATTCAGGTGTGCCACGTGTCTGTCTGTAGCTATCGCCCCGTGAATAAGCCTCCACTGCAGATCAGCAGTGTGCTTCTCTATGGGAGGCTTATACAGGGCTCTCCACCTGTCCCTCACAAGGAAGTCTGGCTTCAACAAACCTGGCCACCTGGAGGCTTTCTGTCCTTTAAGAGAGTTCTGGTGTAACACTTTGACTGTGGAGTGATATATTGCTTTTTTTGATGCAGACTCAAAATATTCTAGCTGCGGGGTTTTAAAAGATAGAATTGACCCCACATCTTCATCTTCATTTTCGGTCTTTATAAGATGAGAGATTTTAATTCCTGGGAGTTTCTGTTCATTCGTCATGTCCATCAAACTTCCTCTCCCAATGTACTTTCTGTAACTACTTGGTAAGGTACTGACAATCTCCTCCATCAACTTTTCTGTCAAGTGTGAAGATCTTAAGCCAGTCATTTCTTTAAGCTCCTCCAACGACTTCCATCCATCTCTATTCAAGAGGTGTCCCAGCTTAACAATGCCATTTCTCTGTAGGCATGCACTCACACTTACAGAAGACAAAAGTCTTGTTTGAAACATTGAATTAAAAAACAATGGTTCCTCTAGAATCCAGCTCCCAGCTTCATCAAACTCTCTTTCAACTTTAAAAACAGTTCTCCATGAAAGCAACATTGTCCGGTAAAAATGCAAAAGCTCAGACATGTTTATCTTCTCCAGGTTCATTAAAAATAAATGTATATCCAATCCAAGACCGCCAGTTTTTTGAAGAAATGCCTTTGCTGTCTGAGACCAAACCAAGTTCTTATGGTAGAGAAGTCTCTGTGCTGCTTGGATTCTGAAAGCACAGATTCTGCTCCTCACATCCACCAGACCTTGGCCTCCTTCTTCAACTGGAAGATATAGTGCTGCTGCGCGAATCCAGTGTTCTCCACTCCAGAAGAAGTTCACAAAAGTCCTTTGTATCCTGCAGATCAGCTCATCAGGAGGCTCCAGTACCACAAGTCTATGCCACAGGATAGAGGCAGCCAGGTTGTTTACCACCAGAACTCTTCCTCTGTATGACAATTGTGGTAATAGACATTTCCATTTAGACAATCGAGCATTCACCTTTTCTAGCATTCCCTCCCAATTTTTTCCTTTAAATGTTGTATTTCCTAAACAAAACACCTAAAAATGTTAACCCTTCTCTTACCCACATCAATCCACCCGGTAATTTTGGAGGTCCTGACCCTCCCCACTGACCAATAATAAGTCCTTCACTTTTCTCCCAGTTCAATTTTGCTGAAGATGCCCTGTCATATTGTCACGTTCAGTGATACAAAAAACGAGGAGAGATCCAAATGCAGGTGTGAGATTTATTAAAAGGGCAAATCCAAAGGGGTAAACAGTCCAGGCAGGGTCACAACCACAAAATCCAAAAAACATGAAAACAAAACAAGAACACACGGCGACAGCAGACTATGAAATGTATCACACATAAGACAAGGACTCCGTGACACAGACTCAGACAGACCGGGTATAAATACACAGAAGGATGATAAGGGAACTGGAGACAGGTGGGGAACAATCAATTTACTCAAACAAGGAGGAAGGTGACCAAATAAGGGAACAGGAAGTGATAAGGTGACAGACACCGTGGAAAAGGAGGACACCTAGTGGAAACCCAGGGAACACAACCCAGACACTGTGACACATATTTTCTAATAATTCCCGTAAAAAGGTCAACGTCATTTTGACTTGTGATAAAAACTGTGATATCATCCGCATAGGCAGATAATGACACCCTACTATTACTATTTATACCAGGAAGTAAAATTCCATTCAGATCTCTCCTTATCCTACACAACAATGGCTCAATAGCCAGACTATACAACTGTCCAGAGAGTGGGCAACTCTGCCTAATCCCCCTTGAGACCGGTATCGGTGCACTTAATCCTCCACCTGCTTTAACCATCACAAAAACATTTGAATACAACAACTTAATATAAGATATAAAATTATCTCCAAATCCAAATTGTTTTAAAACCTTAAGAAGATACACATGGTCAACCCGATCGAATGCTTTCTCTTGGTCTAAACAAAGAATACCCAGGTTTGAATTATTAAATTGGTTAAAATCAATTACATCCCTTATTAATAAGAGATTGTCCATGATTGACCTTTTGGGAATGCAATACGTCTGATCATTTTGAACCAATAAATCTAAATAACACTTTAACCTATTCGCTAAACACTTTGACAGTATTTTGAAGTCCAAACATAATAGAGAAACTGGTCTCCAATTCTTTAGAAGACCTAGATTTCCTTTTTTCGGAAGCAAAGACAGTACAGCTCTTCGGCAGCTTATAGGAAGGGTTCCACTTTTGATGCTTTGAATGAGTACTTCATACAAATCATGTCCTAATATATTCCAAAAAGCTTGGTAAAACTCAACTGGCAGTCCATCAATACCCGGAGAACGTCCTCTTGATAGCTGTTTCATTGCTTCTGTAATCTCCTGAAAAGTTATTTGACTGTCTAGTGATTTTCTCCCCTCTTCTTCCACCTGAGGTAAATCACTCAGCAAGTCAGAAGCACTCTCAAAGTCACAGTTCTCAGCGTCATACAAGTTTTTATAAAAGTTAGCTGCCAGCTTCTTTATTTCCACCGGGTCTAACGTTATAGTCCCATCAAGCCATTGAAGATGATATATTTGTTTTTGTTGGGAGCTTTTCTTTTCAAGGTTGAAAAAGAATGATGTAGGAGCGTCCATGTCTTTAATAGAACAGATCCTCGCCCTTACAATTGCTCCTTTCACCTGCTCCTGTAATAACGAGCCAAGTTCTTTCTTTTTCTTGTTCAAACGCTCACTCTGCCCAGTTCCTTTATTTTTAAAAATAGTACTTTCCCTTCTTTGAATATCTTTCTCCAAGCTTTCTACTGCAAACTTCAAAAAAGAATCTTTCTGCATTTTACATCTATTCCAGAATAGTTTAAAACTATCACAAAAAAACGCATCTTGTAATAATTTAACATTAAGATGCCAAAAATAATTTGGCTTTGTATTGTTTTCAACTTTAAATCAAATAAAACCAAATGGTGATCTGAAAACCCAACAGGTAAAATAACAGCATTCATCACCTTATTATTCCATGCTTTATCAATATAAAATCTGTCTAGTCTTGCCCCACTAACCCTATTATCAGATGCTTTAACCCATGTATATTGTCTAATCCCTATATTTCTTTTCCTCCAAATATCAATCAAATTAAGCTCTTTTATTATTTTTAATAATACCACACTTGACTCATTATGAGGTTCCTCCCCATTCCTATCAATTATAAAATCAACAGTACAATTCCAGTCCCCTCCAATGATAACACACACCTGATCTCCAATTTTTTGAATAGCATTTTTTAGTGTCATAAAAACCTCCACCCGCTCAAGCCCAATATTTGGTGCATATACATTCACAAGCACAAACACAGTTCCCTTATATTCTATATGCACTAATAATACTCTTCCCTTTACAACTTCTTCTACAACTAAAATATTTACATTTATATTTTTTGAGAATAATATGGCTACACCAGAACTCAAGTTTGTGCCATGGCTTAGCACACACTTTCCTTCACACCATCTATCCCATTCCGACTCATTTTCTGTAGTAGAATGTGTCTCTTGTAAAAAAACAATTTAATTCTGAATAATTCTGACACCATTGCCAACTTATTTCCATCCCTACCCCCATTTATATTTAAGGAGCCTGCTCTCAAAAACTCCATAAAAAGGGAAAAAAATAAACAGGACAGAAAAAGAGTGAAAGGACAAAGAAAAGCTGACACCCTGTGTGTTTTAATCATTTTGTGAAGCGTTTGCCTTACACTTTCTTAACTTCGTTAAGATCTTCCTTAACCGAAATCTTTTCTGCTTGCTAAGAACCTCATGACTAACGTTTCTTTGTAACAAAGTCACAGACACTATAAATTTCCTTATGTCTGGGAAGAAATCTTTGACTTCCACAGTCTTTCCAAAAGTTGCATCTAGAAAGTCATTTATTTCTTGCAGTGTATATGTGTCCTCCATGACTTGTGAACCAATATCTGAAATGTCAGAGACATTATCATCATCTCCCATTTCAGAACCAGTACACACTTCAACACTGTTAACTACTTCAGAATTATCAGTTTGAACCATTTCAACATTTATTTTTCCTTTGGTGACATCATCAGTCATCACACTACTTTCCTCCATTTTAGATACATCGTTTTGTCCAATAGAAATCTCCTTTTCCTCAATATCATCGTTCTGATCATTACTATCAATTAACTCAGCATTAACAACGTTCCTTTCCTCTATAACCTGAGCTAATACTTTCTCATGATTTGTTTCATCAGTATTACTCTGAACATGCTCCTCTTGTTCCTGAACATGCTCAGCAGAAGCACTATGTTCAGCTGCCTCTTCCTGTCTATCCTGGGCCTTATGAGGGCACGCAATCCGTTTGTGATGTATATCCCCACACTCAAAGCATCTCATGCTGCCAGTGTTAGCGTAAATCATATACGTTTTTCCCTCGTGGCCAACTCTAAACGACACGTCCAATTCCGGTTGATTCAAAAACAAACACTTGCCTCCTAAAAGACATAACGTGCTTCAAAGCTTCGTTTCTGCATCTCAGTGGAATAGTTCTAATCCCACTCGCAAACTTTCCATATCTCGCTAACGCTCTTTCAATTTCATCATTATGAATGAAGGGGGGAACGTTAGACACGGTAATACGGGTCGTTGGCGCCACCAGCGGTGAAATGGTAAGAAAATCTCCACCTACCACAATTCTTTCACTTATCAGCCGATTTGCCAGTCCCTCCTCCTTTACAAACACCACTACCGCCTTGTTCATCCTCGACGCCGAGGAAATGTTTTCGTATCCGATCATTTCTCCAACCACCAGTAACACATCCTCCACCGTCACACACCTGATGCCGTGACGGAGCGACACAGGTGACACCAGCACCTCCGTGGACGCGGGGTGAGACGCCATCTCAGTGCCGCAAAACGCTTCCAAATAAACTAAGTCTTTGCTTCTTTGTTCAAAAAGTATTCCTTCTTCTTATACATTTTAATCTATGTGCAGTAGAAAATAGAAATATGAAAAAAAAATGAAAAAAAAAACACCTCCTGTACTCCTCATGAAACCCTCACACACACCCCAAACGCCCCCAGCGTGCACCGGAAGAGAGAGAGAGAGGAGAGAGAGAGAGACGTTTAAAATTCTTTACTCAATCAAAAATTACATTACACACTCAACATTAATACAATAAATGTTCAAAAGTATTCACCAAACAAATGATAAAGAGTTTTCTTCACAAAACACAAACAAACTGCTATTTACACACCATTTGTTCATAAATTCGCCCATATTCCTGGTAGTTTTAAAAAATATATATTCTGCCCTTATTCTTGATTCAACAAGTGCTATAAAAAGAGTCAAAACTTTAACAATTCTTCCTTCCAGAGCAAGTCTGCAAGTCTTCCACATAGCTAATTTTGCTTGCCCAAGAATAAAATTAGCAACAGTACAGCGATCCTTGTTCACTTTAGAATACCTACAGCCATAAATAAAAAGTACTTTGTTTAACTCAAATCCCAGCCCATCAATTATTCTTTCCAGCAATGCCAAAAGTGGCACTAACCTTGGACATTCAATAAAAACATGAAAAACCGTTTCATGACTATTACAGGCATGACACAAGGGCAGAACATTCAAGTTGAGTTTGGACACAAACGCATTAGTGGCTATCACACAATGTAATATTCTCCATTGCAAATCACCTGAACGTTTTGGAAGAGGACTTTTATAAAAGAGCTTCCAAGAAGGAGAAATATCATCTTGAAATGTGAGCTTTTCTCTCCATTTTGTATCAATTCTGTCATGAGGATCCTTAAAATACGCAGTTTTTACACAGGCTTGATACATGTCTTTTTTCCCCACAGAATGAAAAAGTAGCCCTTTTAATCTCTCAAAATTTAGCAGCTTTCCAACCTGGCTGGTTTCAGGACAAACTCCAGGGCACACACCTACATCAGGAAAATCAAGATGTGAAGGCCCACCCTCTAGAGAAAGCTCTACAAACTGCAAAAGAGGGAACGGAAGAGCAGCTTTCAACCCTGAAATCAGCCGCTCTACCACCCTCACAGACCTCAAATCAACCTGACTGGCAATATCTTCTGCTGATCTCCACTCTTTTGATTCTACATTAATCAAGTGCCCCACTTTGGTAAAACCTTTCTTCATGCATAACTTAACTATACTATTAGACACGCAAACATTCCCTAAAAAAGGATTAAAAAACAGTGGTTCATTCAAACCATAATGATCATTTTCAGACCTATGCAGCCTATACATTTCCCAAGATGTCAAAACGGATGCATAAAAATTTGCACCAAATGTGACATTTTCAATAAACGGTGACATCAAAAACAGTTGCTTATCAAGATCACTACTACAAAGGGATCTTAGTAAAGTTAGTCCAAAAGACACCCAAGGGATAAAATCTCTAGAAATAAGCAGTCTTTGTGCAGATTTTAGTCTCATGGCTCTGATTTTAGCTGATAGCTCAATCAGTCCTTGACCTCCTTCATTTACTGGCAAATATAGGATTCCTGAAGGAAGCCAGTGGAAACCATCCCAAAAAAAATCCACAAAGTCCTTCTGTAGTTTTTGTAGTAGTTCTTTCGGGGGGTCGATAACAGTCAAGCGATGCCACAGCATTGATGCTGCTAGATTGTTAACAACAAGAACCCTTCCTCTGTAAGACAATTGTGGGAGAATCCATCTCCATTTCTGTAAACGACCAGTCACTTTTTCATAAACGCCTTCCCAGTTTTTCTGCATGTATTGCTCTGTTCCAAGAAAGACCCCTAGCACTTTAAACCCCTCTGAACTCCAAGGGCAACGCTGAGGAAGTTTAGGAACAGGCCTACCTTCTTCCTCCCATTGGCCTAATAACAACGATGCACTTTTTCCCCAGTTGACCCGAGCTGAGGAGGCTTTTTGATACATGTCAAGAGCCACTTCCAGCTTGCACACATCTTCATTAGATCTTATTATGACAGTGACATCGTCAGCATAAGCACTGAGTTTAACGAGTACCATCTCTGATTCAAAAAGGCCCGCCGTTGAAACTCCACAAAGTTGACGCCTCAGTACAGTTAGCAACGGTTCAATGGCTATAGCATATAAAATACCTGACATACTGCAACCCTGCCGTATGCCTCTGCCAACTGAAAAAGGTCTTGTAAGTGAACCACTTATTTTTAAGAAACTATAAATATCAGTATACAATAATTTAACATAAGAACTAAAAACAGAACCAAAACCGAAAGCTTCAAAGCATTTAAAAAGGAACTCATGATCCACACGATCAAAAGCTTTCTCCTGATCTAAAGATAAAAAGCCCACATTAACATCATTGTCTCTGGCAAATGAGATCAAATCACGAAGCAAAAACAAACTATCAAATATTGTGCGTTTTGGAATACAAAATGACTGGTCTGCGTGAATTATTGACGATATATGGAGTTTTAATCTATTAGTTAATGCTTTTGACAGAATCTTATAATCCACTCCAAGCAAAGACACTGGACGCCAGTTTCTTATATCCGCCAGATCACCCTTCTTGGGTAGCAAGGTGATAAGTGCTCTTCGTAAACTCAGCGGTAAGGTGCCTCTTTCAAAGCACTCTAAGAAAACTGAGAACAAGTCTTCTCCAATCACTGACCAAAACAGTTTATAAAATTCTGCCGTTAAGCCATCCAATCCTGGAGCCTTTCCAGCAGACATGCCTGTAATAGCAGCAGTCAATTCACTTAAGTGCAAAGTCTGATCAAGCTTGGCCTTATCACTCTCCATCAGGTGAGGTAAATCCTGGAGAAGTGTTTCTGCTATTTCTCCATCACATGTCTCTGCTTTGTAAAGGTTTTCATAAAACAGCAGTGCTTGAGCAATTATCTCATGTTCATCAGTTGTTTCACCTCCTTCAGGCAGTTTCAGACGACTTAAAGCTTTTTTATCAACAACTTTCTTCTCCAAATTGAAAAAAAAAGATGTTGGGGCATCCATGCAATTAAAGGATGTAAACCTTGCCCGAACCAGAGTCTCTTTTGCTTTCTCTTCCAGGAGATTGTGGAGAAGAATTTTCCTAGTTTCCAACACTTCAACAGTACTTCCATCATATTGTTCAATGTTCAGCTGCAAAATGTCCTGTTCAAATTGTCTCATTTTGCTTCCAAGAGTATTCTTATTATGTGCAGTATACTTCTGGTAAAACATCTTAACTTGAACTTTACTAATATCCCACCACTGACTCAGGGATTTATACTGAGACTTACTCTCTCTCCACATCTCCCAGAAAAGTGAAAAAGAGTGCACAAAGTTGTGATCCTGCAAAAGCCTGTGCTCTGTGCAGAAGTGATATTGACAGACACATAATGATGGTCTGAGAAAGGAGTAGGAATAATAGAACTATCATGAAACTTTTCACAACAACTTCTTTGAACATAAATTCTGTCAAGTCTTGCTGCAGAAACCCTATTTGAATTTACTTTTGTCCACGTATATTGTTTTACATTAGGAAAGGCTTCTCTCCAAACATCCACGAGATCATGATAAATTATCAATTTTCTAAAAACTTCTGTTGACGGCCTATGAGGTTCTTCATGACTTCTGTCCACTGTGTGATCTAAAGTGCAGTTAAACTCTCCAGCCAAAACAATAATCCTACCCTGTGGGACACTGTTTAATGCTGTATGAAGTTTTTCAAAAAACGCTCACATTTTGTTCCTTAAAGTCAGCTCCAAGAAGAATAGCCACTCCTGCACTGTTACTTGAACCATGACTCAACACAACCTGTCCATTCCACCCACTCTGCCACTGGATTTGATTTTTAACATCCGTATGAATTTTTTTTCATAAAAATATAATCAAAAAGACTAGTCCTTTTCAAAGCCTCACGACACCCATTTATATTTACTGAGCTAAATTTCAAAGGTGCCATGAAAAAGAGTAAAAGATAACCACACAATAAAAAGACTCCACAGGGATTATTTGACAAACAAACTATACTCATTTTTTACTTTGCAATTTCAAAGAACTTCTAACGTTGCTAAGTAGTTTCTTGAGACGGTACCGTTTTGGTTTATCAACCTCATCCAAAGAAGCCTTCTTCATGGCCAAGGAGCCGGACAATAAAAACAATTTTACATCAGGGAAAAATGAATCAATTCTCGGTTTACGTAGTCCTTTTGTAGTATCTAAAAAGTGATTAATCTGCTGAAGTGAATAAAGTTTGATCTTACCTCCAGAGATGAGCTCCGAATCCTCCCCATAATTACTCATTAAATCCATATCATCATGCTCATTTTCAGAGTCATCCACTAAATCCAACGAGGCTTGAGATGAAATGTCATCTTTACACTGTTTAAACAATTCCTCAGTAGTAGTATCACTCTCCATTTTATCAGGCTGCGCCTGTCCCCAAAACAAATCAGTTTCGGGCATGAGCTGCGAACCCACCTGTCCCGAGCTCGCCTCCGGCTGCGTTTCGGCGGGAGCATGACTCGGACCGGCTTCCTCCTCAACAGCCTCCTCCAGGCTGTCTCCAGAGGCCTCCAGCACCCCAGTCCCCACGGGCAGATCACCGGGCGCAGAGATCGCTCCATCCGGCTGCGGTTCTGATGCCCCAGCGGTCGCAGCATCATCCGCGCCAGCCACCCTCTCAATGCTCTCCAGAGCCGAAACTGGTTTATCTCGCTTCGGGCAAGTTTGTCTGACATGCCCAAAATCACCACACATAAAGCACTTCATTGACTCTGAACTTATAAATACAGTGTAATCCTTTCCCTCAATACTCAACTTCGCTGACAGATTTAATGGATCACTGAGAATTCAGAATCATTAAAGCCTGACGCCGAAACGACATGACGTGTCTAATCTCCGGACTTTTACATCCAAGAGGAATCATTTTAATTGGACTTACTATTTTTCCATACCTCTGGAGTATTTGCTCTAGTTTTTCATTTTTTACAAACGGTGGTACGTTTGATATAATGACTTTCTTGGCTGGGCTTGACAAAGGCAAAACAGGCACAAAGATGTCTTTGATTATCAACCCTGTTTCAATCAATTCGTTCAACATGTGGCTTTCACTGAGCAAAAGCACAATTGCTTTGTTCATACGGGAGGCAGATTTGATATTTGCGCCCCCGATCGCCGCACTCACAGCTATCAGACAATCCTCCTCTGACACTGCGGCCTCGGGCATACACTTACAACCATGTTTGATGGTTAACTGTGAGAGATCCGCCATCTCTGACCCCAAAATCCTCCCTCTCTGACCGAAGTCAGGGGGAGAAAAAACCAACAAAACAAAAAACTAACCTAACCCTAATAACTATAAACAAGTGAAAAGAAAAATAAAATAAAATTAAGAAATCTTACTCAACCAAGGAGACACTTTCACTCCCAACAAACGGCTCCTTCCACACTCACTCCGCACATGCGCAACAGAGAGACAGAGAGACAGAGAGAGAGACAGAGAGACGGAGAGGGAGAGAGAGAGAGAGAGACTTAGAGACAGAGAGAGACAGAGAGACGGAGAGGGAGAGAGAGAGAGAGAGACAGAGAGACAGAGAGAGAGACAGAGAGACAGAGAGAGAGACAGAGAGACGGAGAGGGAGAGAGAGAGAGAGAGACAGAGAGACAGAGAGACGGAGAGGGAGAGAGAGAGAGAGAGACAGAGAGACGGAGAGGGAGAGAGAGAGAGAGAGAGTGTCAAGGAGACAAGTCACACTTGAGTTGAGCTCCAGATAAATTGCAAGAAAAATAAGATTTATTTGCTAACAAGCTAATGACAAAAGAGGATTCAACAGACAACAACATCTAGACAACATCTAAACAAAGATTTTGTTGAATCTGGACAGTTTTTTTTTACACTGTCACACCTGAATTTGAGGAAAAGTTCAAGAGAAGCTGATCACAGGATAACCTCTGCAGAAGAGGATACTCATGTTGGAAAAGGATAACATCAAGCTAAACAACAACAACAACAACAACAGCCACTATAAGAAAACTTGCAGGATAAGAGAGGTAAAAACATTTTGAATAGACAGTGCTATTTATCTCTCTTTGGACTTTTGCTTGATTCCTGTTTGAAAGAACAGCACAGAAAAAACATTCTTGGACATTTTGGACACAACTGGAATTTTAAAGAAATCAGTGAAAGTCATATTTTCCCCATTTTTGGCTTATTTACTCATTTTTACCAGT
>NC_081760.1:41425366-41435366 GCF_963082965.1 Carassius carassius
TCAGTTGGGGGGCCAGTTCTCCTCTGACCAGACGATCCCAGTAGAATTGACGAAGAGTTGACAGAGCAACCATCAAGTCTTAGACAGTGTTCTAGGTTATTACAAGCAGAGTTTTTAGGTCCTATAATTAACACCTCTGTTTTTTCAGAATTTAGCAGTAAGAAATTACTCGTCATCCAGTTTTTTATATCGACTATGCAATCCATTAGTTTTTCAAATTGGTGTGTTTCACCGGGCTGCGAAGAAATATAGAGCTGAGTATCATCAGCATAACAGTGAAAGCTAACACCATGTTTCCTGATGATATCTCCCAAGGGCAACATATAAAGCGTGAAGAGTAGCGGCCCTAGTACTGAGCCTCGAGGTACTCCATACTAGGGTTGTCACTTTTGTGAAAAAATCATTTTCGATTTTTAAGACATAAGTGTTCATTGAATCGATTGTAAAATCGATTTTCCATGTCAAAAAAAAAAAGACGTTTCCTTTTTCAATGTCAAATAACAGACGAACGTAAAGAGAGAGCTGGAAACGCAAAAGTCAGCAATATTTCTTATTTATTGGCATGAAGTGCAGAATAACAAACAGCAACAGGAGTGCAACATTCTCGAAAAAATATATATAAAGAGGGGACGGCTGCCATAACAAAAGAAAAACATCACTGCAGGCATTTCAAAAATCTCCAAGATTATTTTAAATAATGATTCAATCCATTTCAAACAACTGTTCAAAAAATGAAACTTTAAATGGACCTGAGAAACAGGCCATGTGTGTTTTTTATATTGAACGTAACCGACACTTAGGCTAGGCGACACTAGGCAGGCATATTGAAATTGCGCAAAATGTTACAAATTTATTGGACAGGAAATCAAGTCGATCAACATTTTTGGGGTCCAGAGCATTTTCATTTTCGGGGTTTATTCACTATATGTCCAGCTGTTGAGAAGACGCGCTCCGACCGTACTGATGTCCCGGGACACTCAGGTACAGCTGCGCAAGGTGGGGGCATTACTGTTTGCAATGGTCCTTTTCATAACTCAGAATCTCCTGTAACTAGATGCGCGAATGAGGCGAATTCGCGTCTACGGCGCCGCAAGACCTCCAGACGCACGTAAACACTTCTTTACATTGACTTAAATTGAAATTATTCGCGCCAGACGCTCTATTCCCGCTCTATTCAACGCAGCATAAGAGGTCGCTTTCGATGTCACTGGGTCTTATAGGCGCGAAAAATTGCTGGTATTTTCTCTCTAGCTTTTGCAAGGTACTGCACTTTCGGATTTCTTTATTTTCTTTTTCTGCTTGTTTGTGAGTTTTGTTACATCTATTTTTTTTATTGTTTAATTATTTTAAAATTAATAGTGTACATATTTGGTAAAAATCGATTCCTTATTTTCATTTTCGAAACTTTTTTTGGTTGGTCCGATCGATTGTGAACTAAAAGTGACAGCCCTACTCCATACTGCACTTGTGATCGATAGGATACATCTTCATTCACTGCTACAAACTGATGGCGGTCATATAAGTACGATTTAAACCATGCTAATGCACTTCCACTGATGCCAACAAAGTGTTCAAGTCTATGCAAAAGAATGTTGTGGTCAATTGTGTCAAACGCAGCACTAAGATCCAATAAAACTAATAGAGAGATACACCCACTCAGTGTTTCCCACAGAATTAGATTCTATTTGCGGTGGTGTGGTGTTTGGGGACCGGTGACCGGGGGGGGGGGTTAAGTAAAATATATCATATATCATATATCATATATCATATATTTTTAGTGACAAGTACACATTTCCATTGCCAACACTTAGTGTCAGATACCTTAAAGGGTTAATTTGGTTATATTTGGAGATATTTGGAAGAATGACAGAATCAAACAGATCTCGGTCCCCATTGACTTCCATAGTAGGAAAAATATATACTATGGTAGTCAGTGGGGACCGAGATCTGTTTGGTTACAAACATTCTTCCAAATATCTTCCTTTGTGTTCAGCAGAACAAAGAAACTCATTCAGGTTTGGAACAACTTGAGGGTGAGTAAACGATGATAGAATTTTCATTTTTGGGTGAACTATCTCTTTAAAGACATTGCTATTGCTACACACACACACACACACACACTCAAACTCGCAAACTTACTGACATACTCAAACACAGGCTCACACACTCAAACATTCAAAAAGACTCACACACACACTCACACACAGACTCAGACACACACAGGCTCACACACACACCAAACTGGACCTGGAGGTGGACACACACAGACTCAGACACACACAGGCTCACACACACACCAAACTGGACCTGGAGGTGGACACACACAGACTCAGACACACACAGGCTCACACACACACCAAACTGGACCTGGAGGTGGACACACACAGACTCAGACACACACAGGCTCACACACACACCAAACTGGACATGGAGGTGGACACACACAGACTCTGACACACACACACAAACCTGGAGATTGAGGTGGACAAAGACCAACACACACCAACCTGAACCTGGAGATAATAATAATATAATGTCTAGTCTGGTGGCTGTGATATATATAAACCTACCAACATCCGTTGCCATGATTTTTGGAAGGACTGATCGCGAGAGGAAAAGAATGACGTTTTAGTCGCAAAACATCGGTTAATGGAAACGCCGTCATTTCGCAATAGTTGTTTATCGATATTTAGAAAAAAAACACAAAAGTTTTGCGCGAATCTGTAATGGAAACGCGACAGCGCTTAACATAGACTAACTAACTTCTCAGAGTTATGTTGAGCAACAGTGTTCATTACTAACCATTCAACCCCGGATTGATTCTGTCGGATCTTCGCTGGGGGAATAAGCATTAAGCACCGGTGATCCGTCCTCTAACTAACGCATGCCCATGTTTTGATTCAGATCGTGGCTAGTCGTGCGTGCCTCCGTTGTCAGTTTGTGAGAGGGAGGGAGCAAGCAGCGCGCAGCTCTACAATAAAATACAATTGTACCCATATTAAATAGTTTTAAAATCTGAATCAATCCGTGGCGGTCAGCGTTGATATTGTGGCGGGCCGCCACAAATTAATGAATGTATGGGAAACCCTGCCCACGATCAGATGATAAGAGCAGATCATTTGTAACTCTAAGGAGAGCAGTCTCAGTACTATGATACGGTCTAAATCCTGACTGGAAATCCTCACAGTTCATTACACAGAACGCTAATGTAAACGTTAGGTAAAGCAGTACACAAACATAAAATGGGAAATAAGCATAACAATAAATATAAAATAGCCTTAATTAATGATATTTTTAGAATATTAATTATTATATATGGTTAGCCTATATCATAATAATAATAATAATAATGATGATAATAATAGCCTAATATACACATATATTAGATTAAAAGACACAATCAGTGGACTGCGGGATGGATAAAAATATTTGATCAATCTCTGATAATCTCAGGTTGCTATGGTCACATGGGTTTGTTTATGCATTAAACTCGAAATAATATCTCGTGGCCACGACAAAACTAAAACATTTTATTTTTATTTTACAGTGACAGTAATTTCTTAATTTATGCCAGGAGTTATGTAAATAAAAAACATTGAGATCGATATGAAGCTTGAGTTTTAGGCCTTTTTAATAATGTAAGTTATAGTTTATGAAGTGAATTGCGTTCTTTTACATTAAAACTAGCAGTAACTCTAAACTAATGTGAACAAAGAATGCTTCTGTGCGCTGCCGTCCTCCAACAAGTTAAGACTGTTTATACTAGGAATATTGAGCTTGACACACAAATGCATGTTTTATCTTAAAATGTGTAATATTAAGTGCCCTGAGCACACACTCACACACTTCTGTGCATCAGTGTTCGTCCCAGACCGACGGGCTCCTTCCAGTCACCTCCTGCTGGAGCAGCTGCCCAGCTATCAGTCTCTGCTGTACCGGAGGAAGACCAGCTCCAGCAGCAGGAGGCGGGGCAGTGGGCGGGGCAGACAGCCATCAATCAACAGTGGGAAATGGGCGGAGCAGAAACCTGTCCACAGCGGGGAGGAGCTCAAACCCGTGAGGGAGCTTCCCAAGAGCATGCAGGAGAAGCAGCACGAGAAGTGAGTGTGTGGATGCTAGAGTATAATATCACCATGCTGGCATATAGAGCTGTACTATATAGTTATTTATTCACATCTTACATTTACATTACATTTAGTCATTTAGCAGACACTTTTATCCAAAGCAACTTACAAATGAGGACAATGGAAGCAGTCAAAAACAACAAAAGAGCAATGATATATAAGTGCTATAACAAGTCTCAGTTAGCTTAACACACTACACGTAGCAAGGGCTTTTAAATAATATAATAAAAAGAAAACGGAATAGAAAAACAATAGAGCAAGCTAGTATTGGAGGTCTTTTTTTATAACTATAATAAATGAAAAGAAAATAGAATATAAAAAGATTAGAAAGGTAGTTAGATTTTTTTAAAGAATAGAATTAGAATAGTGAGTGTTAAAGTTAGAGGTTCAAATAAAGATGGAAGAGATGTGTTTTCAGCCGATTCTTGAAGATGGCTAAGGACTCAGCTGCTCGGATTGAGTTGGGGAGGTCATTCCACCAGGAGGGAACATTTAATTTAAAAGACCATAAAAGTGACTTTGTGCTTCTTTGGGATGAAGAATCAAGCGACGTTCACTTGCAGAACGCAAGCTTCTAGAGGCACATAAGTCTGAAGTAATGAATTTAGGTAAATGGGTGCTGAGCCAGTGGTAGTTTTGTAGGCAAACATCAATGCCTTGAATTTTATGCGAACAGCTATTGACTCATATATTCTTCATTCAGCTATTGACATATTGGCTCTTTTACCTCTGTAAGACAGTTCAGCAGGTCTCTGCTGGCTGACGCATTTCTCCCATCTGACAGCATGTGATTTACTATCATTCGCACTGGAATACACGTGTGTGTGTGTATGTGTGTTTGTGTGTGTGTGTGTGTGTGCGCAGGCAGCAGCGTCTCCAGCAGGGCGGCGCTCTCACCGGCTGGGGTTTGTGGAGGCTCAATGTCCATCGATCTCTGAAGCGTCTCAAGGAGGACGGGATGGATGTCCTCTCGTCTCTGCAGCTCTGGAGGGCAGATATTCATCTCATCGAGGGTCAGTGTCTCTAACTGTGCTGTTACCGTCTCTCTGATGTACATGGCAGTGTTTCCCACAGCCTTACACTCTATTTGTGGGGGGACTCCCCTGAGTATATGTATAAACAACTTCAATTTCTGCCAACAGGAGGCGCTTTAAGAGCGGGAGAGCAGCGCTGACTGAGCTCACAAACACTGCTTTATCATGCATTAAATGCAATAAATTAAAATGATAGTGAAAAGTTTATTAACTCCTCTTGGAGGAGTTGGGTGTGCTGCTATCAAACTTTCCTGAAGATGGTACTCCTCTGGTACTGCTTGGTGACTTCAACATCCACCTAGATAAACCCCAGGCTGCTGACTTCAAAACTCTGCTCGCCTCATTTGATCTCAAGCTAGTGTCTACTACAGCGACTCACGAATCAGGCAAACAACTGGACCTCATCTACACACACTGTTGCTCTGTGGACAACTCTTCAGTTGCTCCACTGCACACCTCAGACCACTTCCTCATTACTGCTAACCTAGCACTTACTCCTGAAGTGCCTCACACTCCAACGCAGGTCACCTTTCGACGGAACATATGCTCACTCTCTCCATCTCGCCTATCTTCTGTGGTTTCATCCTCGCTTCCTGCACTCTCTCAGTTTTCAGCTCTGGACACAAGCAGCGCTACGGACACTCTTTGCTCCACTTTAACATCTTGCTTGGACAACTTTTGCCCACTGTTGTCTAGACCAGCACGCACCGCCCCATCTGCCCCGTGGCTGACGCTCGGACACTCTTCAAAACTTTCTCTTCTCTTCTTAATCCGCCGCCACCACCTCCTCCATCGACTCTTACAGCGGACGACTTTGCAGTTTTCTTCACAAATAAGACAAGATCAATCAGTGACCAATTCTCCACACCGCAGACTGAGGACAACTTCACAATGACCGACGCACACTCTTTCTCCTTCTCCCCACTCTCAGAGATGGACGTCTCCAAACTTCTCCTGTCCAATCATCCTACTACTTGTCCACTTGATCCGATCCCCACTCACCTCCTTCAAGCGATCTCTTCTTCAGTCATACCTTTACTTACTCACATTATCAACTCTTCTCTTCACTCTGGAACATTTCCCTCAGCATTCAAGCAGGCTCCATCTCTAAATCCATCTCTAAATCCAGCGCTTCTTAAAACTACAGACCGGTATCCCTTCTTCCATTCATTGCAAAGACACTTGAGCGAGCTGTGTTCAACCAGCTTTCTATGTTCCTTGTACAGAACAACCTCCTGGACAGCAACCAATCTGGCTTCAATAGTGGCCACTCAACTGAGACTGCATGCTTGCATTCATTTAGCTGACGCTTTTATCCAAAGCTGCTCTGCTCTCGGTTACTGAAGCCCTGCGACTAGCAAGAGCAGCTTCAAAATCTCCATTACTCATCTTACTGGACCTGTCTGCTGCTTTTGACACCATTAGCCGCATTTCCACTGTGGGGTCAGTGCGAGCCAGGGCTTAAAGCGGGCCGGTGGGGCTGATAGTCTCGGGCCAGTAGCACCAAGGCCAGAATAGCGCAGGGTTTCCACAGTCAGGGCCTGAAGCTACGCTGCGCGTCACTAAAACACGCCTTTACACGCCTCTCAGAACAACGTCATGCAACCTCGTCATTTCACCAACAAATAGAAGTTATCAGAAAACTAAGAAATAAGTCACTGGAACATGCGCGATCACAAAACGAACATGATAAAAGCGGCCGATTGTTTGCATGCTTTTTATATATTCAAATTAAAAAGCATTGATGTTTTAACTATAGAATAAGTGATACATTGATCATATTGATTTAATTTATCAGGACTCAAAATTAATCATACATAAATACACTTTATTTATTTATTTTGAACGCTTATAAAAATAGCCTGATTATTCAGTTGAGTCTGTTTCTGTTTATTTGTAGCCACAGTAGCCTATACATCACATTTAGAATGAATGATAATATCTCTATTTTTATAAAAGCTCCCGAACAAAAATCATTATTATATTTTTTTTTTTTACCTAAACTCTAAAGACGAGGCTTGTGACAGATAATATAAGTTACCAAATAAATACACGATTGTGATAGAGAATAAGAAGCTGACGTCTGATTTCTTCAAGCAATTCATATTTACCATGTTTACTATGGTAATGTTAATGAGTTTTGAGCTCAGCTTATTTTAAAAAGTCTTTAATACTGGTGTTAAAGCTGTTATCTTCCTGAAATGATCCGCGCTGATGCTCTTCAGTCGCGGAGAAACTCCACCTTTGTTCATAACCCCTCCTCTAGCCCCAGCCGGCCCGCTTTGGCCCAAGGTTCTCGTTGGGCCAAAAAACCCTGGCCGTTGGCCCCGAGGAAGCCCCGGCGAGGCACGATCAAGCCCCGGAAGTGACCGTGGAAACGCGACTGGCCCTGGCACGCACTAGCACGCCCGGATAGTGGAAACACGGCTATTAATCACCAGATTCTCCTGTCCACCCTCAGAAAGATGGGCATCTCTGGAACCGCACTCCTGTTGGTTAAGTCCTACCTCTCTGACAGATCCTTCAGTGTGTCTCGGAGGGGTGATGTTTAAAAGTCACAACACCTTGCTACTGGGGTTCCTCAAGGCTCAGTACTTGGACCACTTCTCTTCTCAATCTACATGACATCATTAGGATCTGTCATTCAGAAGCATGGCTTTTCTTATCACTGCTACGCTGATGACACCCAACTCTACTTCTCATTCCAGCCAGATGACCCGACGGTAGCTGCTCGCATTTCAGCCTGTCTGAGTGACTTTTCTAGCTGGATGAATGACCATCACCTTCAGCTTAACCTTACGAAGACAGAACTCCTGGTGATTCCAGCTAACCCATTGCTTCATCACAACTTCTCTATACAGCTGGGCTCATCAACCATTACTCCTTCGAGGACAGCTAGAAACCTAGGAGTTGTGATGGATCATCAGTTAAGCTTCACAGACCACATTGCTACAACGACCTGGTCCTGCAGGTTTGCCTTATACAACATTAGGAAGATTAGACCCTTCCTGTCAGAGCAAGCAACCCAACTTCTTGTCCAAGCTCTTGTTCTCTCCAGACTGGACTATTGTAATGCTCTCCTGGCTCTTCCTGCATGTACTGTCAAGCCTCTGCAATTGATCCAGAATGCAACAGCGAGGGTTGTCTTCAATGAGCCAAAGAAAGCTCACGTTACTCCGCTCCTCATCAGGTTACACTGGCTACCAGTAGCTGCTCGCATCAAATTCAAGGTACTGATGCTAGCCTACAAGACGACCACTGGCACGGCACCAACTTACCTAAACTCATTGGTTAAATCTTATGTGCCCTCCAGAAGTTTGCGCTCTGCAAGTGAACGACGCCTTGTGGTGCCATCCCAAAGAAGTTCAAAATCACTCTCACGGACCTTTTCCTGGACTGTGCCCAGCTGGTGGAATGACCTCCCAATCTCAATCCGAACAGCTGAGTCTTTACTCATTTTCAAGAAACAGCTAAAGACTCATGTTTTTCGCCTGCACTTAACCAACTAACACTAGCACTTTTCCTTTTCTTGTCTTTTCATTTATTAAAAAAAAGAAACCTGACTATGCGTTCTATACTAGACTAAGTGAGACTTGTCATGGCACTTGTATACTGTTGTTGTTCTCTTGTTGACCTGACTGCTTCTATTGTTCTCATTTGTAAGTCGCTTTGGATAAAAGCATCTGCTAAATGATTAAATGTAAATGTAAATGTTTATAAATACAGTCGGTTACCATCTAAAATACAGTGACATAAAACATTCTCACTGCCTTTTGATTTTCAAACGTCAGTGCTAATGTTTATTCAATGAAGTCAAACCCTTTGGGAAAATCTATTTGTGGCGGTCAGTTTTGATATTGTGGTGACCCGCCACAAATAAATCAGTGTGTGGGAAACCCTGCATGTGATCGCTGTGATGCCAGGGTTTTTCTTTCGCTTCATCAGATGATGGGGGTCTGAAACACACTAATGTGTTCCTCTGTGTGATTGTTTCTCGCAGGCATGTTTGGGACGGGAATCCTGTCGTATTTTTCATTCCTGCGCTTCCTGGTGCTTCTGAATTTCATCATGTTTCTGCTGATGTTTGTGTTTGTGATGCTGCCGGTGATTATCACATCACACAGCACACACAACATCACCTACAGCAGCAGCAACGGTAACCACACACACACACACACACACACATCACCTACAGCAGCAGCAACGGTAACCACACACACACACACACCCCTCTCTATCACGCGCACACACACACACACACACACACACACACACGCTCTCACACACACACACACACACACACATCACCTACAGCAGCAGCAACGGTAACCACACACACATCACCTACAGCAGCAGCAACGGTAACCACACACACACACACACAACATCACCTACAGCAGCAGCAACGGTAACCACACACACACAACATCACCTACAGCAGCAGCAACGGTAACCACACACACACAACATCACCTACAGCAGCAGCAACGGTAACCACACACACTCACACACACACACACACACACACACACCCCTCTCTGTTACACACACTCATGTGTGCGGGTGTGTTCTGTGCAGGGAGTGTGTGCAGTGTGTATCTGGGCTCCTCTCGGCAGGGTCTCGTCGTGTTTCATGAGCACATCACAGACCTGCTGTCTGGAACGGTGAGATGCACCCGTCAGCAAACATGACCCAAAACAACCTCCGCTCACACACCCTATAACTGTGTGTGTGTGTGTGTAGGGCTTCCTGGAGCACACGTACCTCTTCTATGGTTACTATAAGCTGGAGTTCATTCATTCCCACTTCACCTACAACCTGCCGCTGGCGTATCTGCTGGCC
>NC_081760.1:41440366-41442866 GCF_963082965.1 Carassius carassius
CACAGACAGACACACACACACAGACACACACACACTCACACAGACACACAGACACACACTCACACAGACACACAGACACACACTCACACACTCACACACAGACACACACTCACACAGACACACACACACACAGACACACACACACACACACACACAGACACTCACACAGACACTCACACACAGACAGACACACAGACACACACAGAAACACACACACAGGCAGACACAGACACACACACACACACAGACACACAGACACACACACACACACACTCACACACACACACACAGACACACACACACAGACACACACAGACACACACAGACACACACACAGACACACACACACACAGACACACACACACACACACACACACACACACACACACACACACACAGAAACACACACACACAGACACTCACACACACTCACACACACACAGACAGACACAGACACACAGAAACTCACACACAGACAGACACTCACACACACAGACACTCACACACACAGACACACACACACACACACACAGACACACACACACACACAGACAGACACACACAGACACAGAAACACACACACACACACACACAGACACACACAGAAACACACACACACAGACAGACACACACACACACACACACGTGATGCCGTCTCTGACCGTGTGCTGTTCTTCAGTGCTGGGAGACTCACGTTGGGCAGGAGATGTACAAGCTGGTGATCTTTGACTTCCTGATCATTGCTGCCGTCACCATCTTCGTGGAGTTTCCAAGGAAGTATGAAAATCTTGCTCTTGCACGTCTTCTTCAGAACCAGCTTGAGACGAATTGCTGATAGTTGATTGTTGTTTCAGGATCATCGTGAATTATTGTGACTGCGGTTTGGCCAAGTGGTGGGGTCAGCAGGAGTTCGCCATCCCACAGAACGTGCTGGAGATCGTTTACGGCCAGACCATCTGCTGGATAGGAACCTTCTACTGCCCTCTGCTTCCTGCCATTAACACCGTCAAATACATCCTCGTCTTCTACCTGAAAAAGGTCACGGCTTGAGCTAGAAGGGAAATAATGTACCAGTGCCAGAAATATTAAGGGTTCTAAAAATAAACTTTGGTTTCTCTATGCTAAATTTAATTTTAAAAATGGCATATTTTATTCTTCTGTTATTTCAGCTTTTCTCGCCTGTTTTGGGTCTTCTGAGTAAAACTCAGTTTAAGGGGCACGTCTTCTTTCAGACTTCAGTGTAAATTGCTAGGATCCTGTTCAAATGATTACGGCAGTGTATTTGATGCGAGCAGGCCTGACCGTGTTGCAGTAAGTAAACGAGCCGCTCGTGGTCTTCTCAGGTGTCTCTGGTGACCAACTGTCGTCCCTCCACTCGTCCGTTCCGAGCCTCCAGCTCTCACTTCTTCTTCCTGGTGGTGCTGCTGATCGGCCTGGCTCTGGCGTGCGTCCCTGTCGTCGTCAGTATTGCAGAGTGAGTGTGGATCTCTAACACATGGGCGCTGTTGTGTGTGTCTGCTGGTCTCATTAAGGTGTGTTTCAGGATCCGTTCATCTCGAGCGTGCGGTCCGTTCGTGAGCTACAGCACGTCGTGGGAGGTGGTGCCTCGGGTGGTGTCCCAGCTGCCCACCGGCCTGCGCTCCTTCCTGCAGGCGCTCGCCTCCGAGGCCTTCGCCGTGTCCTTCTTCGTCATCACCTGGTGAGGACACTCCACAGTGATGTACTGGAACAAAGTTAGAATACCACTATTTTTGGGGAGTGTCTGTACTTTACTAGAGTTTTTATATTTCAGCCAACTTTTACTTTTACTCCACTACATTTTGCCGAAGCATATTCATTACTTACTATAAAATAGACAGAAATATGTGAAATAGCATCGTCTGGGATAATATGGTAAGTGTTATGATGTGTGATCTGACATTATGAAGTCTATCACCAAATCACACACACACCTGATTAATTAGTCCATTAAAACTTAAAACTCCAGGCATTCTATATTGTAGATGGTTTTAATTTCACATTTTGGCCATTTTTTCATGTTTTAAATTATTTCAAATATCAGTATTCAACGTTTTATGTAAAAAAAAAGAAAAAAAAACCATTCATGTATCTGTAGCTGCAGGTTAAATGCATCCATGTCTCCTCTGAGATACACAAACTGTAAATACACCTAAATGTTTTTTAGATGCAGATTCCAGAAATCTTTTCTTATGTTGGAATGAAATACACTTAAGTATAGATGAAGTGATTTTTATTCTCATCCTAAAGTACAAAATGGATAAAACTAAACTAAATCTTGCTACTTATGCTGTGTATGAATGATTTGTAATATATTTATTTGCTTCTTTTCAGTTTTGCGTTTACTTGTACTTTTACTTTCAATACTTAAGTATGTTTAAGAATAAATAAAATACTTTTTGTACTAATTTACAATAAATGTCGCATACTTTAAGACTTTAACTCAAGTAATATTGTAAAAGGTGACTTGAACTTGTACCCA
>NC_081760.1:41447866-41452866 GCF_963082965.1 Carassius carassius
TAAAAGGAGCTCATTCAAATACTGAGGAGCTAAACCATTCAGGGCTTTATAAGTAATAAGCAATATTTTAAAATCTATGCGATGCTTGATAGGGAGCCAGTGCAGTGTTGACAGGACCGGGCTAATATGGTCATACTTCCTGGTTCTAGTAAGAACTCTTGCTGCTGCATTTTGGACTAGCTGTAGTTTGTTTACTAAGCGTGCAGAACAACCACCCAATAAAGCATTACAATAATCTAACCTTGAGGTCATAAATGCATGGATTAACATTTCTGCATTTGACATTGAGAGCATAGGCCGTAATTTAGATATATTTTTGAGATGGAAAAATGCAGTTTTACAAATGCTAGAAACGTGGCTTTCTAAGGAAAGATTGCGATCAAGTAGCACACCTAGGTTCCTAACTGATGACGAAGAATTGACAGAGCAACCATCAAGTCTTAGACAGTGTTCTAGGTTATTACAAGCAGAGTTTTTAGGTCCTATAATCAACACCTCTGTTTTTTCAGAATTTAGCAGTAAGAAATTACTCGTCATCCAGTTTTTTATATCGACTATGCAATCCATTAGTTTTTCAAATTGGTGAGTTTCACTGGGCTGCGAAGAAATATAGAGCTGAGTATCATCAGCATAACAGTGAAAGCTAACACCATGTTTCCTGATGATATCTCCCAAGGGTAACATATAAAGCGTGAAGAGTAGCGGCCCTAGTACTGAGCCTTGAGGTACTCCATACTGCACTTGTGATCGATAGGATACATCTTCACTGCTACGAACTGATGGCGGTCATATAAGTACGATTTAAACCATGCTAATGCACTTCCACTGATGCCAACAAAGTGTTCAAGTCTATGCAAAAGAATGTTGTGGTCAATTGTGTCAAACGCAGCACTAAGATCCAATAAAACTAATAGAGAGATACACCCACGATCAGATGATAAGAGCAGATCATTTGTAACTCTAAGGAGAGCAGTCTCAGTACTATGATACGGTCTAAATCCTGACTGGAAATCCTCACATATACCATTTTTCTCTAAGAAGGAATATAATTGTGTGGATACCACCTTTTCTAGTATCTTGGACAGAAAAGGGAGATTCGAGATTGGTCTATAATTAACTAGTTCTTTGGGGTCAAGTTGTGGTTTTTTGATGAGGGGCTTAATAACAGCCAGTTTGAAGGTTTTGGGGACATGTCCTAATGACAATGAGGAATTAATAATAGTCAGAAGAGGATCTATGACTTCTGGAAGCACATCTTTTAGGAGCTTAGATGGTATAGGGTCTAACATACATGTTGTTGGTTTAGATGATTTAACAAGTTTATACAATTCTTCCTCTCCTATAGTAGAGAATGAGTGGAACTGTTCCTCAGGGGGTCTATAGTGCACTGTCTGATGTGATACTGTAGCTGACGGCTGAATGGTTGCAATTTTATCTCTAATAGTATCGATTTTAGAAGTAAAGTAGTTCATAAACTCATTACTGCTGTGGTGTTGGGAAATGTCAACACTTGTTGAGGCTTTATTTTTCGTTAATTTAGCCACTGTATTGAATAAATACCTGGGGTTATGTTTGTTTTCTTCTAAAAGAGAAGAAAAGTAATCGGATCTAGCAGTTTTTAATGCTTTTCTGTAGGATATGTTACTTTCCCGCCAAGCAATACGAAATACCTCTAGTTTTGTTTTCCTCCAGCTGCGCTCCATTTTTCGGGCTGCTCTCTTTAGGGTGCGAGTATGCTCATTATACCATGGTGTCAAACTGTTTTCCTTAACCTTCCTTAAGCGTAAAGGAGCAACTTTATTTAAAGTGCTAGAAAAGAGAGAGTCCATAGTTTCTGTTACATCATCAAGTTGTTCTGAGGTTTTGGATATGCTAAGGAATTTGGATACATCAGGAAGATAACTTAAAAAGCAGTCTTTTGTGTTAGAAGTGATGGTTCTTCCATACTTGTAACAAGAAGTAGAATTTACAATTTTGGCTATATGAATTTTGCAAAGAACTAAATAATGATCTGAGATATCATCACTTGGCTGAATAATTTCAACACCATCAACATCAATTCCATGTGACAGTATTAAATCTAGAGTATGATTTCGACAATGAGTAGGTCCTGAAACGTGTTGTCTAACACCAATAGAGTTCAGAATGTCTATAAATGCTGATCCCAATGCATCGTTTTCATTATCAACATGGATATTAAAATCACCAACTATTAAAACTTTATCTGCAGCCAGAACTAACTCAGATGTAAAATCACCAAACTCTTTAATAAAGTCTGTATGGTGCCCTGGTGGCCTGTATACAGTAGCCAGTACAAACATAACAGGGGATTTATCATTAACATTTGTTTCGTTGGATAATGTTATATGAAGTACCATTACTTCAAACGAGTTATACTTGTAGCCTGCCCTCTGAGAAATCCTGAAAACGTTGTTATAAATTGAAGCAACACCTCCACCTTTGCCTTTTAGACGTGGCTCATGTTTATAACAGTAATCTTGGGGGGTGGACTCATTTAAAATAATGTAATCATCAGGTTTTAGCCAGGTTTCTGTCAAACAGAGCACATCCATATTATGATCAGTGATCATATTATTTACAAAAAGTGTTTTCGTAGAAAGGGATCTGATATTCAATAAGCCAAGCTTTATCATTTGTTTATCCATATTGCTTCTGTTTTTTATTTGTTGAACCTCAATTAAATTGTTAATCTTAACCTGGTTTGGACGTTTTTTGTTTTTTCTAGTTTGGGGAACAGACACAGTCTCTATAGTGTGATATCTAGGTGGAAGAGTCTCTATGTGCTGAGAATTAACTGACCTCTGTGACGTGACGCAGCTAGCAGACGGTTGGTTTAGCCAGTCTGTCTGCTTCCTGACCTGGGCCCCAGTTAGTCAAGTATAAACACTAAGACTATTTGCCATATTTCTAGAGAGAAGAGTGGCGCCACCCCAGGAGGGATGAAGACCATCTCTTTTAAACAGGTCAGGTCTGCCCCAAAAGCTCGTCCAATTGTCTATGAAACCTATGTTATTCTGTGGGCACCACTTAGACATCCAGCCATTGAGTGATGACAATCTGCTATGCATCTCGTCACCACGGTAAGCAGGGAGGGGACCAGAGCATATTACAGTGTCTGACATCGTGCTTGCAAGTTCACACACATCTTTAATGTTATTTTTAGTGATCTCCGACTGGCGAAGTCGAATATCATTAGCGCCGGCATGAATAACAATCTTACTGTATATACGTTTAGCATTAGCCAGCACTTTAAAATTTGCCAAGATGTCAGGCGCTCTGGCTCCCGGTAAACATTTGACTATGGTGGCTGGTGTCTCTATATTCACGTTCCGTACAATAGAATCACCAATAACTAGAGCACTTTCATCAGGTTTCTCAATGGGTGCATCACTGAGTGGGGAGAACCTGTTTAATGTTTTGATCGGAACAGAAGAGCGGTGTTTTGACCCACGACTACGCTGCCTCACCGTCACCCAGTTGCCCTGCTGCTGGGGCTCTGTTTCCGGAACCGAACAATGTACAGGAATCCCTGAGCTAGACGCATCCAAAACCGTATCTAGAGCCCTAACATTTTTACTATCCTCAATTAAAGTTTGGATGCGTGTCTCTAATTCTGAAATCTTCTCTGTCAGCCTAACTATTTCCCTGCATTTATCACATGTGAATCCCTCATCAGCGACAGAGATAGATAAACTGTACATGTGGCAAGAGGTGCAAGAAACAATGATAGGAGAAGCCATTACTCACCGTGCTTGATGAAAATTCTTACTGCGGTTGTTTGATGAACTTGTGAAAAACTGGAGCGAGGGAGAGGAGAAAAGAAAACAGCGATAGGTTCGAATGAAAACGCTAATGACAAGCTAACGAGTGCTAACGCTTTGCAGGTGTACTGCACTCACGGAAATAAAATAAAAGTGAACGATCAAAGTTAATCTGATAAGATTGATCGATAATATCAGAAATATGGTGTGAATTAAGTTATATTTTACCACTTTAAAAAACAGAGAGTGATAGTAAGATAAAGATTCTAGAGAAAAAAATAAAATAAAAACAGCTACACGGAGCTACAATTTGCTACAGAAGGCCAACAGGAAGTAGAGAAAACACTGTCCAACAGCGACACCCGCAGGGCTGTGTAGTAAAAACAACAATCCAACTGTCAATATCAAAGTACTAGAGGTTATAAAATGAAATTTTTGCTCCAGTCTGGTTTGTATTGTGACGTAATCTCCTGGAGAATCTGGGTTTAGCTGGTTAGTTTCAGGTCTTAGTCCCTGCTGGTCAACAACTGATTAAAAACATTAAAAATAGCTGTATATTTTTATGATAATTTATGTTTTTCCTAGCATTTACAAATGGTTTGCTTATATTTGTTTAATTGAGCTTCATCCAGGTACTATAGACTTCCATGTGACCATCACTCTGCCTAACAAATATTCACACCTTTTGTTGTTGTTTTTTGGGGGGGAATCAGAGTACTGACAAGAAAAATTATGATACAACAGCACAATTTATGTTGATAAATATAATAGAAATACTGATGTAACACAAATATTATACAAATATTACGATAATAAGTATTTTACTTGTTAGAAATTTACTTAAAAACGTCTAGGAAAACAAATCGAAAAATATCACAATGTTTTTCGAGACATTGTGGGTTATTTTGGGCCTTTTATGTTGATGGGCCGCTGTCTGATGTTCAAGGCTTTTATTTTGACGGGCCGCTGTCTGATGCTCAAAGCTTTTATTTTGACGGGCCGCTGTCTGATGTTCAAGGCTTTTATTTTGACGGGCCGCTGTCTGATGTTCAAGGCTTTTATTTTGACGGGCCGCTGTCTGATGCTCAAGGCTTTTATTTTGACGGGCCGCTGTCTGATGCTCAAGGATTTTATTTTGACGGGCCGCTGTCTGATGTTCAAGGCTTTTATTTTGACGGGCCGCTGTCTGATGTTCAAGGCTTTTATTTTGACGGGCTG
>NC_081760.1:41457866-41472866 GCF_963082965.1 Carassius carassius
CTGTTAACATCTGTCTGTCTGTGTCCTCAGATGCTTTTCCAGTTCCCTGCCAGCGAATCACAGCAGCCCTCCTTCTTTGTGGGCGGACCCATGGTGATCGACAACCTGGCTGAGTGCCAGCAGGCTCCGCCCCCTGCCCCCCTGACCCCGGCCCCGCCCCCCTCCACCCCAGCATGCCTCGCAGGGCCGAGCTTCACCCCGCAGGGCTCCGAGACGTCCTTCGACTGCAGTCACTGCGGAAAGTCACTGCGCTCCCGCAAGAACTACAGCAAGCACATGTTCATCCACTCCGGTACGCCCCCAGTGACCCCAACACCCGAGTAGTTCGGTTCATGTGAAGCACAGGTCACACACACACAGACACACACACACTCCAGAGAACCGCTGAATTGATTATGAATCAGATTTAATCTGCTGCTCTCTGAACCGCCAGCGTTACTAAACCAGTGCCCTTGTGCTTCACTTCTGCAGTGTGTTAAATCTGCTGCAAGTCCAGCCTGTGTATGAAGACTGAACATGAAGTGTGTGTGTGTGTGTGTGTGTGTGCAGGTCAGAAGCCGCATCAGTGCAGCATCTGCTGGCGCTCGTTCTCTCTGCGTGACTATCTGCTGAAGCACATGGTGGTGCACACGGGTGTGCGTGCGTTCCAGTGCTCCGTCTGCAGCAAGCGCTTCACGCAGAAGAGCTCTCTGAACGTTCACATGCGCACACACCGCGTGGAGCGCACCTTCACCTGCAGCGTGTGTCACCGCGCCTTCACCCACCGCACACTGCTGGAGAGACACGCCCTGCAGCACCACACGCCCACCAAACCACCCACCAATCACCTGCAGCCGGGCGGGGCCAGCGCACCCGGCTCCGCCTCCTAGAGACGACTGAGGAGAGGAGAAACAATCAGACTGAATCCCAGGAGCTTTAACACACACAAAAAGAAAATTACATGCAATCACACACACACACACACACACATATACAAAGTACTTACACGTACACACACATAAACACACTTACTCATGCAATCGCATGCGCACACACACACTTTCTCTCACTAGCGTGTCTGGTGGGTCGCGACGCCTCAACCCAGAAAACCTCATAAACACACAAACCTCATCGAGCGACTCACACTAAAGACAAACCCAGTCCTGCGTGTGACGCCGGGACTTTAATGTCTTTTTCAGTGTTTTAGTGTTTGATCTGTTTTGTACATGTTTTCATGAACTCATCAGAAACCTCAGTGACCTCAGGACCAGAAGAGACTTCAGAGCGCATTACTTCCATTTTTATTTCAACATTAACCTCCATTTTTACATTTTTTTATCAATTATATGTATGAATCTTAATGCTATTTTTATGGTGAAACGATATGTAAGAGTTTTATGTCTGGCTTAAGTGCTGTGCGTGTGCGGGAAGATGTGTATTCTGCTCTGCTTGGTTTGGTATCTAGCATGTGCTCGCTTTACGCTGCATGAAGCTGCATTAAATGCATTGTGACGTTTCACGTTGTCCACTCCTTTATTTAGCTTTTCTGCACATGTTTAATGGCAGGTACATGAAGACTGATTGATGGTTTTTTTTAGGTTCTGTAGTGCCATTAAAATTAGGCCACTGTTAGCAGTTTGAGATCTTCAGTAATTATTCTGTAAGTAGCACAGAGCATTAGCAAACTACAGCAAAGTTGATGCACAATAACATTTTGTTAGATTTAACTGTCAGTACTAGACTAGAGGTTATAAAAGGAGATTGTATAATCCTACCGCTCAAAATACCTGGGATTTTCCCAAAATAACCCTATATAAGACTCCCAAATGGTGTCTTAACCAATTACATATTGTCTTTGCTCGGGGCGTTGTATATTTTTCCTCCCAATTCATAAATCAAATGTTATCTTATCAGTCACATGGTCTGAATTTTTCCACTCTTGCAGAGTGTCATTTTTGACATAATTTATTAAATTTATGCATTTAGCAGACGCTTTTATCCAAAGCATCTTACAGTGCATCCAGGCTATCAATTTTTACCTATCATGTGTTCCCGGGGAATCGAACCCCCAACCTTGCGCTTGAGAGCGCAGTGCTCTACCAATTGAGCTACAGGAACACAAGAATATGTGAACAAGAATATGATACATTTACAAAGTATTGATTGATAGAAACGTTGAAATCATGAACATATTTACCTAACATAAATATGAACCCTTAAGCTATTTAATAGTTATGAAAAAGACACACAATAAGTGATTAGACCAATGTGTGGCTTACATGATATGGAGTTGATTAGTGATTAGTCACTCATTAGTCCTTTTAGCTTCATGTAGGTGCATATATACATGGAAAGGCAGTTTCTGTAGAGTTAAGGGTATGTTCTGTGGAGACCAGAGAGGTTAAAAGCCTGGTTCTTGTCCTCTAGGTGGGGGGGAAAAGTCAATCTAAAGAGCTTGTGATCCTGATTACTATCAAGGATTTACACGTTAGGGTCATGCTGTGCATCTCTTTGAACATCAATCTGGATTACTTGCCCCAAATTAGACAAACTCTTTCTGAGTTGGAATTGTCAATGTTCTGTTGTGTTGATGTTGAAAACTGTTCTGTGAAAGAGTTGGTTGGTTATCTTGCTTCAGACTCGCTCCTCATGTTTCAATCATGCTCTGATCGAATCTTAAATTGTCTGTTTCGGGTTTAATACCCTACATGGGTGATAATATTATGTACATAATAGTAAGAGTGGTTTAATAATATAGATAATAATATAGCTTACATCAACTGTCCTCTTCAGTATTTATCATTTTACATTTGTTTACTATATGTATGCAAATAGATTTATACCTGACTTTATAGACCTGGACAATAATAATTACATTTTTCCACTGCATTATCAAATGTGAGTGTTAGATATAAATGTGGACGTTTATCTTAAATACAAATGTGAGTGTGAGCAGTGTTGAGATGGGAAGTGGTGTGTGTGTGTGTGTGATAGAGAGAGAGAGAGAGTGTAAGTGTGTGTGTGTGAGAGAGGGTGTGTGTGTGTGTGTGTGTGTGTGTGTGTGTGAGAGGGAGAGAGAGAGAGAGAGAGTGTGTGTGTGTGTGTGTGTGTGTGTGTGAGAGGGAGAGAGAGAGAGTGTGTGTGTGTGTGTGTGTGTGTGTGTGTGTGTGTGAGAGAGAGAGAGAGAGAGAGAGTGTGTGTGTGTGTGTGTGTGTGTGTGTGTGTGTGTGTGTGTGTGTGTGTGTGTGTGTGTGTGTGTGTGTGAGAGAGAGAGAGAGAGAGAGAGAGAGAGAGAGAGTGTGTGTGTGTGTGAAGGTGTCAAGTCAAGTCACCTTTATTTAAATAGCGCTTTAAACAAAATACATTGCGTCAAAGCAACTGAACAACATTCATTAGGAAAACAGTGTCAATAATGCAAAATGATAGTTAAAGGCAGTTCATCATTGAATTCAGTGATGTCATCTCTGTTTAGTTAAATAGTGTCTGTGCATTTATTTGCAATCAAGTCAACGATATCGCTGTAGATGAAGTGACCCCAACTAAGCAAGCCAGAGGCGACAGCGGCAAGGAACCGAAACTCCATCGGTGACAGAATGGAGAAAAAAACCTTGGGAGAAACCAGGCTCAGTTGGGGGGCCAGTTCTCCTCTGACCAGACGAAACCAGTAGTTCAATTCCAGGCTGCAGCAAAGCCAGATTGTGCAGAAGAATCATCTGTTTCCTGTGGTCTTGTCCTGGTGCTCCTCTGAGACAAGGTCTTTACAGGGGATCTGTATCTGGGGCTCTAGTTGTCCTGGTCTCCGCTGTCTTTCAGGGATGTAGAGGTCCTTTCTAGGTGCTGATCCACCATCTGGTCTGGATACGTATTGGATCCGGGTGACTGCAGTGACCCTCTGATCTGGACACAGACTGGATCTGGTGGCCACGGTGACCTCGGAATAAGAGAGAAACAGACAAATATTAGCGTAGATGCCATTCTTCTAATGATGTAGCAAGTACATAGGGTGTTATGGGAAGTGTTCCCGGTTCCGGTTTACCTAATTAATACAGCCTAAAAATCCTTTAACGGATTTGGATATTAAAAGCATATTAGTATTTTATGTGTATGCCAGGTTAAAGAGATGGGTCTTTAATCTAGATTTAAACTGCAAGAGTGTGTCTGCCTCCCAAACAATGTTAGGTAGGTTATTCCAGAGTTTAGGCGCCAAATAGGAAAAGGATCTGCTGCCTGCAGTTGATTTTGATATTCTAGGTATTATCAAATTGCCTAAGATTTGAGAACGTAGCGGACGTAGAGGATTATAATGTAAAAGGAGCTCATTCAAAAACTGAGGTGCTAAACCATTCAGGGCTTTATAACTAATAAGCAATATTTTAAAATCTATACGATGTTTGATAGGGAGCCAGTGCAGTGTTGACAGGACCGGGCTAATATGGTCATACTTCCTGGTTCTAGTAAGAACTCTTGCTGCTGCATTTTGGACTAGCTGTAGTTTGTTTACTAAGCGTGCAGAACAACCACCCAATAAAGCATTACAATAATCTAACCTTGAGGTCATAAATGCATGGATTAACATTCCTGCATTTGACATTGAGAGCATAGGCCGTAATTTAGATATATTTTTGAGAAAAATGCAGTTTTACAAATGCTAGAAACGTGGCTTTCTAAGGAAAGATTGCGATCAAATAGCACACCTAGGTTCCTAACTGATGATGAAGAATTGACAGAGCAACCATCAAGTCTTAGACAGTGTTCTGGGTTATTACAAGCAGAGTTTTTAGGTCCTATAATTAACACCTCTGTTTTTTCAGAATTTAGCAGTAAGAAATTACTCGTCATCCAGTTTTTTATATCGACTATGCAATCCATTAGTTTTTCAAATTGGTGAGTTTCACCGGGCTGCGAAGAAATATAGAGCTGAGTATCATCAGCATAATAGTGAAAGCTAACACCATGTTTCCTGATGATATCTCCCAAGGGTAACATATAAAGTGTGAAGAGTAGCAGCCCTAGTACTGAGCCTTGAGGTACTCCATACTGCACTTGTGATCGATAGGATAAATCTTCATTCACTGCTACGAACTAATGGCGGTCATATAAGTACGATTTAAACCATGCTAATGCACTTCCACTGATGCCAACAAAGTGTTCAAGTCTATGCAAAAGAATGTTGTGGTCAATTGTGTCAAACGCAGCACTAAGATCCAATAGAACTAATAGAGAGATACAACCACGATCAGATGATAAGAGCAGATCATTTGTAACTCTAAGGAGAGCAGTCTCAGTACTATGATACGGTCTAAATCCTGACTGGAAATCCTCACATATACCATTTTTCTCTAAGAAGGAATATAATTGAGAGGATACCACCTTTTCTAGTATCTTGGACAGAAAAGGGAGATTCGAGATTGGTCTATAATTAACTAGTTCTTTGGGGTCAAGTTGTGGTTTTTTTGATGAGAGGCTTAATAACAGCCAGTTTGAAGGTTTTGGGGACATATCCTAATGACAATGAGGAATTAATAATAGTCAGAAGAGGATCTATGACTTCTGGAAGCACCTCTTTTAGGAGCTTAGATGGTATAGGGTCTAACATACATGTTGTTGGTTTAGATGATTTAACAAGTTTATACAATTCTTCCTCTCCTATAGTAGAGAATGAGTGGAACTGTTCCTCAGGGAGTCTATAGTGCACTGTCTGATGTGATACTGTAGCTGACGGCTGAATGGTTGCAATTTTATCTCTAATAGTATCGATTTTAGAAGTAAAGTAGTTCATAAAGTCATTACTGCTGTGGTGTTGGGAAATGTCAACACTTGTTGAGGCTTTATTTTTCGTTAATTTAGCCACTGTATTGAATAAATACCTGGGGTTATGTTTGTTTTCTTCTAAAAGAGAAGAAAAGTAATCGGATGTAGCAGTTTTTAATGCTTTTCTGTAGGATAGGTTACTTTCGCGCCAAGCAATACGAAATACCTCTAGTTTTGTTTTCCTCCAGCTGCGCTCTTTTTTTCGGTCTGCTCTCTTTAGGGTGCGAGTATGCTCATTATACCATGGTGTCAAACTGTTTTCCTTAACCTTCCTTAAGCGTAAAGGAGCAACTGTATTTAAAGTGCTAGAAAAGAGATAGTCCATAGTTTCTGTTACATCATCAAGTTGTTCTGAGGTTTTGGATATGCTAAGGAATTTGGTTACATCAGGAAGATAACTTAAAAAGCAGTCTTTTGTGTTAGAAGTGATGGTTCTTCCATACTTGTAACAAGAAGTAGAATTTACAATTTTGGCTATATGAAGTTTGCACAGAACTAAATAATGATCTGAGATAGGGGTGGTGCTAACGCAGTGGATAAGACACATGTCTTTGGTGTGAGAGACCTGGGTTCGAATCCACTGTGAGACACCAATGTGTCCCTGAGCAAGACACTTAACCCCTAGTTGCTCCAGAGGTGTGCGACCTCTGACATATGTGGCAATTGTAAGCTGCTTTGGATAAAAGCGTCAGCTAAGTGAATAAATGTATAAATGTAATGTATATCATCACTTGGCTGAATAATTTCAACACTATCAACATCAATTCCATGTGACAGTATTAAATCTAGAGTATGATTTCGACAATGAGTAGGTCCTGAAACGTGTTGTCTAACACCAATAGAGTTCAGAATGTCTATAAATGCTGATCCCAATGCATCGTTTTCATTATCAACATGGATATTAAAATCACCAACTATTAAAACTTTATCTGCAGCCAGCACTAACTCGGATGTAAAATCACCAAACTCTTTAATAAAGTCTGTATGGTGCCCTGGTGGCCTGTATACAGTAGCCAGTACAAACATAACAGGGGATTTATCATTAACATTTGTTTCTCTGGATAATGTTATATGAAGCACCATTACTTCAAACGAGTTATACTTGAAGCCTGCCCTCTGAGAAATCCTGAAAACTTTGTTATAAATTGAAGCAACACCTCCCCCTTTGCCTTTTAGACGCGGCTCATGTTTATAACAGTAATCTTGGGGGGTGGACTCATTTAAAATAATGTAATGGGGCGGCAGTGGCTCAGTGGTTCATGTAGGTTGTCTACAAACCAGAAGGTTGGTGGTTCAATCCCCGGCTCCACCTGACCAAGTGTCGAGGTGTCCTTGAGCAAGACACCTAACCCCAGCTGCTCCTGACGAGCTGGATGGTGCCTTGAATGGCTGACACCGCAGTCGGTGTGTGAATGGGTGAATGTGAGGCAAATTGTAAAGCGCTTTGGATGGCCATGTGGTCTGTTGAAAGCGCTATATAAATGCAGTCCATTTACCATTTAATCATCAGGTTTTAGTCGGGTTTCTGTCAAACAGAGCACATTTAGATTATGATCCGTGATCATATTATTTACAAAAAGTGTTTTCGTAGAAATGGATCTGATATTCAATAAGCCAAGCTTTATCATTTGTTTATCCATATTGCATCTGTTTTTTATTTGTTGAACCTCAATTAAATTGTTAATCTTACCTTGGTTTGGACGTTTTTTGTATTTTCTAGTTCGGGGAACAGACACAGTCTCTATAGTGTGATATCTAGGTGGAAGAGTCTCTATGTGCTGAGAATTAACTGACCTCTGTGACGGGAGGTAGCTAGCAGGCGGTCGGTTTAGCCAGTCTGTCTGCTTCCTGACCTGGGCCCCAGTTAGTCAAGTATAAACACTAAGACTATTTGCCATATTTCTAGAGAGAAGAGTTGCGCCACCCCAGGAGGGATGAAGACCATCTCTTTTAAACAGGTCAGGTCTGCCCCAAAAGCTCGTCCAATTGTCTATTAAACCTATGTTATTCTGTGGGCACCACTTAGACATCCAGCCATTGAGTGATGACAATCTGCTATGCATCTCATCACCACGGTAAGCAGGGAGGGGACCAGAGCATATTACAGTGTCTGACATCGTGCTTGCAAGTTCACACACCTCTTTAATGTTATTTTTAGTGATCTCCGACTGGCGAAGTCGAACATCATTAGCGCCGGCATGAATAACTATCTTACTGTATTTACGTTTGAGAGAGTTGCGTGTGTGTGTGTGTGTGTGTGTGTGTCTGTGAGAGAGAGAGAGAGAGAGAGAGTGTGTGTGTGTGTGTGTGTGTGTGTGAGAGAGAGAGAGTGTGTGTGTGTGTGTGTGTGTGTGTGTGTGTGTGTGTGCGTGTGTGAAGGTGTGTGTGTGAGAGAGAGTCCCGCAAATTTGGCTGAAACGGGTGAAAAATATCCAACTGTGTCGGATACGGGTGCGGGTCGGACACAGGGGAAACATGGGTCTAAATACAGGTTCAAAACAGTCACGTGCAAACGTAAAAATAGGCCTACGTTCCACTTAAAAAAATCACAACCGCGCGAACGGCTGCATGAGTCATTAGTTAACAGACGTAAAAGATCAGCCAGCAGTTTTATATATACAGTATATATATATATATATATATATATATATATATATATATATATATATATATATATATATATATATATATATATATATATATATATATCTGTTTATATATATACAGAATCTGAATTCAAATGTGTTTGATTTAAGCCTACATTTCAAAATTTAATTTTCATTTCATAAAATTATATCGCGCATACAGCTCCACTAACGCGATCGTTATAAAGGTGTTTAAACAACAATACACTTCCACTTGCATGTATTTGACAATCGGAATATCAGATATTTCATTCCATAGCTAACACATTTGTGAATATGGGCCTAATCTAGGCTATCCACAGGGTTGTTTTATTTTTTTATTTTTTTTAATTGCATCTGAAAATGACTGTGCAGCTCCTTCACCTGTGTGCTCTGGCGCAGATCCGCCTCTCGCGACGCTCCGCTGTGAACCGTTCGACTTGAAGCACAACCTCAGACGGTGCTATGATTCGCTCTTTTGTTGTTCTGTTTTCTTTCAGGATCAAAAATACAACAAATGAAAGCGTTTATCTGTATTTCCGACTGATGAGAACTATGCATATACATTCATAAATCAGTCAATTTTGTATTTTATTATGAGATATTTTATTCTAATGTGATCAGTGACTCAAGCACTGATGGACCAAAGAGCACGTATTTCGACATTTGCAGTAAAAACGTGAAATATAAATTCTCAGAAAATGCATTTAATACCAATATATTGAAACGTCTGTTTATATACTCCATTAAAGGAGTCCAGACATTGGAAAAATATCAGTCCACAAGCGTTTTGTATTTAATATGAGGGAAATAGACATGCATGCGTGCGTGACACAAAAAATATTTAACTTTTAGGTAGCAAAATATTTTTGTCTGCTATATATTTGCTTCTTATTTATTAAATACAGGCAATTGATTGATAAAACATTGATCAAAATTAAGATCAAATTTATAAAAAACGAATATCTTTTAAAAATAGTTTTCCATAAAACTAAACTTAATGAAATCATGTTTTACCGAAAGCAGCGCCGTTGCTAGGAAGGGCGCCAGCGCCTCACGAGTGGATGATAGCCCTGAAGATGCCTAGCAATGATATACCTTTAGTGGTAGTATACCTGTTAGTTATACCTTTAGAGTCTTCGTATCGCGTTAAGAGACAATGTTATCGGGAAGCGCAGCCCAGGTATGATGCGTTTCATGGGTAACGGAGATTCCAAAGCGCTCTTCTTTGGTCAGAACCATGGAGAGCGATCGCGGATAGGTCTGTCCTATGCACCGAAACTTTTAACAATGCAACAAAATATTTAAAGAGCATCAAGCTATTAAAATCTATATTATGTTTACGCACAGATAATATAACAGTAGGCTATATTAGTCAATATTTTTATTAGGTTAAGCAGTGATTGGATAATCGTATTTTTTTACGTTTTTAATTTAAGGCCCACCCACAATTGGTGTGGCCCATCCAATACTGGAATCCTGGCGCCGTGCCTGGGCCACACTGAGCTGTGCGTAACGCCCACAGACGTGACGTGAATCAGACAGATGCTGTCCTGTACTGTCTGAAACTGCTAACTCTGTGGCGAACCATGTGCAAAACAGATTTAACTAATCATGAAGTCAATCAGGATACATAACACAGCCTACTATCAGGACACAACTCTGTATAATGACATGGGTATGACACAGGTATTACAAGGAGAGGGTGACTTATGAGGACATAACCCATGTCCCCATTTTTCAAAACGCTTATAAATCATACAGAATGATTTTTTTGAGAAAGTAAAAATGCACAAAGTTTCCTGTGTGTGTGTGTGTGTGTGTGTGTGTTCAAACACATGAATGTAGTCTGTGTGATCCGCGTCTCACACAAAAACACACCAGACGACTGCAGTTAGATGTGATTTTGTTTATTCAGAGCTTTGCTCACTTATAATGAGAATGAATGTGGTTGCAGATATAGCAAATTCAAGCCCTAACTTGGAAGGTTAACTAGTTTGAGATCAAATGTTGGTCACTTCTTGGATGTGGTTGAATATTTCTTTGTGCACCTAAAATAATTGATTATCATTTCAACAGATGATGATTTAATGGTTGGCTATAAGAATAAATGAATATGTATTAGTTTGTCAGGTTTGTTTGTTGACCTGAGGCTGTTGAAAGTGTGTGTCTGTAACTCAGCTGTAGTAATGATGTTCAGGGACTCGTGAACAGATTCATATGTGGCAGTGACTCCATTTACTGACCAGATGCAGACCTTTGTGTTTGTGGAGAAACGTTGAGATGGAGGAACGGACGGACAGAAACACCACTCGTGTTCGGTTATATGAGCCAAGCGATCGATAAACACTCCAGCTTCAGCCTCCTCTTCTCCGCTAAAGTTCATGTCTGTGTGTGACCTTTGGGCTCTTCCGCAGTTCTTTCAGTTGATTTGACCATTGCGAGCACGTGCCTCTGACCTTTGACCTGCTGTTAGCACGCAGACGCTTCATCATAAAGCATCTCATCATCTCAGTTCAGCTGCAAACGTGACAGGAATCGCCGACCTGTAGCTCTTCACAAACGTGATGCTCTCACTCTTTATGTTAGTCTTGTTTTTCTAGTACAGATGTCTAAACATCCTTAAATCAAGATGCATTTACTTGAGATGTAAAATGACAGAGAACATGATGAAAAAAGGTATCTAAATGAAGTGAGTATGTGATTCAAATGAGAACAAATACTCTGCCAGTGGAGTTAGACAGTTCGAATGAATTCAAAGGGAAACAAGCTGATTTTTCTGACCTCGTTGACAGATATTATTCATGTTTTAAAGGGTTAGTTAATCCAAAAATGAAAATGATGTCATTAATAACTCACTCTTATGTCGTTTCAAACCTGTAAGACCTCCGTTTATCTTCTGAACACAGTTTAAGATATTTTAGATTTAGTCCGAGAGCTCTCAGTCCCTCCATTGAAGCTGTGTGTACGGTCTACTGTCCATGTCCAGAAAGGTAAGAAAAACATCATCAAAGTAGTCCATGTGTGTGAGTGAATCTTCATGTCTCTCAGTAAAGCGCTGCTCTGAACAGAGAATAAAAGGCCTGAATCATTGATGAGGGTCGTGCTGTAATCCAGTACAGTCTGATAAGATCAGCGAGCGTCCGTCTGTCTCTCATGAGCTCACTGCAACACTGACTAAAGTCATGCTGGGATTCAGATGCATTCACTCTTTTATAAAATAAAGAACTAGAACCCGAGCGTGTTGAGTGTGCGGCAGGAGAGATATGTGTGCTGTATATTAATAGTGAGTGTGAGTGTGTGTGTGTGTGTTTCAGGTCATGAACTCACTTCACTGTCATTGATCAGAATGTTCCAGACCAGCTGAGGCCCAAATCTCTCTCTCTGTCTCTCTCTATTTCTCTCCGTCGCTCTCTCTGTCTGTCGCAAAGTTTTCAGTTTTAATCTGTGTGTATTTTTATAGCATGACTAAATCATACAAAAGGCCAGATTTATAACTGACTAAAGAAGATAAAAAGGTGTGGACACGGTTATTTCTACAGCTGAGCTTATTGCATTTTGGATGCAACATTTATGTGAGGAAAGGTTAAATGAAGTATTTTCTAAGGTTTGTGCTAGTCAGTTTTCTGTCATTAATACCCAATAAAAGCTCTTGTCATGCCCTGGTCCCTGATTTGTGTTGCTCCTGCAGGTCTGCGTTCCTCGATCTGGAAACTGTCAGTCATCAGTAAGACTTTTAAAGCAAAAATATTGGTTTTGCAGCTGAAATGTGTGTCTGCAGGACACATACAAGCAGTGCAGAGTCATAATTAGTATTCCTACAGTTTGTTATCAATATTTCCTTGTGCATTTAAATTCAGTTCCTTCTATATTTCTTTTTCTCTTCTTTTATTACTGTTTAAGTGACATTTTTTTCATTTAGTAGAAACTTTTCTGCATAAAGCGACTGAAATGGGAATGATCATAGAGACTGAAGTAGAAAAGCTCTTCGTAAAGCAGAGGTTAGAAAGGCTCTTTCTGTTTGAGCAGAAGCTTCTCGTCCGCCGAAGGTGACTTTCTCTGAGCTGTGCTCTCTAAGGTCCTGTAGCGGCTGCAGTGCAGTGAATGTGTTTAATCCGGGAATAAGGGAAGAGTGGAAATGAAACTGATACAGGAGAACAGAAGCTTGAGTCTCTTTTCCAGCTGCGCGGAGTCTTTCCCGCGGGACGCCGCTGTTTGCTCGCATACGTCTGTCGTTAAGTAGATTGGGGAAGTCGGCTGCTCGGTAATTAGGGAACAGATTAAAATGAGGAAATGTATTTTAGTTGGGCTCCCTCCTCTGAGCGCCAGAGAAAGAAAGGAGTGGATGTGAAAATACAATCTGAAAATGAGAGAGCAATATCAAAGCGCTCCCTCATTCCCCGACGCAATTACCCGCCATTCTCCTTCATTAGCGTTAACTGATGACGCGCGAGACATGTGTGACCTCTGACCCCAGACTTCACACCCAGAGAGTGTTGGACAAAACTTTGAGTGAATTATGAGATCAGAGTTGTAGTCAGGTTCTTCTGCTTTCATGAGCTAGCCGACCTGTTAGCACTGTACCATCAGTTACTCATTTTAGAATCCAAACAACATTAAACATGGTTTAAACCATGTTTTAAAATGTTATTGAAATAATTTAAGGATGAGATAGAAATTAATGATTTGTTTATTCGTTTTTGTTGTTGTTGTTGTTAAACTACAATGACTGTTTTTTTTATCTTAATGTCTATTCATTATTTTTCTTTGAATTATTACATTTGTAACTGATTCCTTCAATTTATTTTCACGCGTCACTCCTAGACCTTGATGCAACTCCAGCTGCACTTAGACATTCATGAACTTCTGACAACAATCTAAACTCTAAACATCATATTAGTATGTGCATAAACCGAACCACGACTGCAGAAGCAGAAGTGCTCATTGTGAGCTGATGTCAAGCGCGCTGTGAACTGTTACTCAGCAAAATAATAAAGTAGGAGAATTAACTGAAACAAACGGTAATAAAACATTTTACGCGTCATGGAAGAGACCGCCGGCAAAGCGCTTTCCGTTATTGATCAAATCACACGAAATATATGGAATGGAAATCTTAGTTTTCTTTCACACGCACAGACAAAGCAATTTGGCCAAATGCTGCGCGCGTGTGGAGAGGCTTGGACACTACGGAGACCCGCAGGGGACGATCTGATCCACGGCCACGAGACTTCATCTTCTGTCTTTAAAGAAAGAGATGACTGTCGCATTGCCAGAATATAATCGATCGCGCGACTGTAGGACATTACTGATCTCATGAATAATTCAGACGCGCTGCAGCGAGTAACGCAATATTCACTGGTATGTGTTTCAAGCATGGTGCGCTGAGCCATATGTAAGTGTGTGTGTGTGTGTGTGTGTGCTCTTGTTTTTGTGTCATATCAGGACTCAACTCTGTATAATGACATGGGTATGACACAGGTATTACAAGGAGAGGGTGACTTATGAGGACATAACCCATGTCCCCATTCTTCAAAACGCTTATAAATCATACAGAATGAGTTTTTTTGAGAAAGTAAAAATGCAGAAAGTTTCCTGTGAGGGTTAGGGTTAGGTGTAGGGTTGGTGTAGGGCCATAGAATATACAGTTTGTACAGTATAAAAACCATTACACCTATGGGATGAACACACTTTACACAAAAACAAACGTGTGTGTGTGTGTGTGTGTGCGCGAGGGTGTGAGAGCAAGTGTGTGTGCATGTGTGTGAGTCAGAGTGTGCATGCTTGTGCGTGTGTGTGTGTGTGTGTGTGTGTGTGTTCTTCGTTTGCTTCATATCTTCATTGTGTTTCTCTCACACATTCACTGTCTTATCAAAGCAGCAGCTCGTCTGCTCTCATTACCGCCGCAGAGCCTTTAAAACAGAGATTAAGGTAAAACACACACACACTCACTCAGGAGGAGCGAACAAGTAAGTGTGATAAGCAGGAAGAGGACAGTGATGAAAGAGGTCGAAAACTGTGTGTGTGTGTGTGTGTGTGTGTGTGTGTGTGTGTGTGTGTGTGTGTGAGCAATGGAAGAGAACACACTTGGAGGATCCTGCAGGCATAAAGGTCTGTCTATGTTAATGAGTGTAAGTGTGTGTGTTTGTTGTGTGTTTGTGAATGTGTGTCTCAGTTGTACGTCAGTGTCGATTAAAAATAATCTGTCGATTGCTTCAGCGGTTGCCATGGTGACACTGTCTCCACTTGCATTATGTTCCCATGGTGACGCCGGTAAATGACAGATGAGTTCTGTTGCTGTGTGTGAGACTAACACACACAAACACACACACAACAATCGCAGAAACAGCTGAAGAGACACAGGAATGAGTTCCTCTGCAGAAGCTTCTAGACACACACACACAGAACAGAGGAGAGCTGCGCCGTCAGGCGTCTCTGTGGAAACAAACAGCTCATTATGCATCTGAGTGCAGATTGATGGAGAAGCTCAGCAGACTGATGCGTATCACACACGCACACAGATTCACACACACACACACACACACACACTTGCGCGTGCTCAGGTGAGGGAATTGGACTGCGCTGAGAT